>NC_067140.1:74583408-74750908 GCF_903995435.1 Acomys russatus
ATGGCATCCTCACCTCGTAGATTCAGATAGACTCTACAAGGTACATTCCGATCTCCTTGAAGGATGCTGCCTCATGCCTACTGTGGAAATTAGCTTTGTGATAAACTGTCTGCAGTCCCCCCCCCTTTTTTTTCTACATGTCTTTCCTTACTCCCTTATCATCATCCAGAGTCTCTTTCCAAATAAGCTGCCAGCACTCAGATGTCTGGTCTATGTGCTGCTTTTGAAGGCAAATCCAAGACTGACTCTACGTGAATATGGGCTGACATTGACACAGAATGAGGAGATGCTCTTCACAGAAAATTTGGAGCTATTGACGGAAAGGAAATGTTGACAAAATACTAAGAAGTAAAGATAATCTGCTCATGTCAATATAAGCCAATAACAATGAGTCCATCTCTAATCAAGATGTATAGTTATCGGATGATGTGCGTGTTATGAAGCAGAAAGGGAGCTACCAATGGTGGTTGTCAATTATTCTTCAGCGGGACTGAGATAGGAGAAAAGGGATGCATTCAGGATCCCTTTGGCTTTAGTTATTTTCTCTCTGATATGATCAGCGTACATAACAACAGAGTAAAAAGGGGAGGGTTTGTTCTGTCTGTTCGTTGGAGGACACAGAGAATGTTGCATTGAGCGAGCCATGATTATAGAAGCTTGAAGACATTGGTCGCGTTGGATGCACAATCAGGAAGCAGATAGAGGTCAATTCTGGGGCTCTGCTTGTGTTTGCCAGTTTACTCTGTCTTGGTTTCCAGCCAACAGAACGGTACTCAGCTACCACTATGGCGAAGCATCCCGTCTCAACCCAATTTAAAAATCCCCTCAAGTACATCCTTAGAGGTCTGTCTCCTAAGTTATATTAGATCCTGTCAATTGACAAAATTATCCATCTTACCATAGTGTTGGCTAAAAATAACTTTAAATGTTATGCTTGACAATCCTCAGTTACAGTATCTCCTTCAAACTTTAGAACCGTGCCATTTCTCCACTCACCTGGAACCAATTTCTCACTTCATTGAGCAGCGCATCTTTCCACGTTTGAGCTAAACTCTAAGTTTGAAGGCTGCCTTAACCCACGTTCTGTATGTGAAGGACAAAGTCAGGCTAATGATGATCAATGGGAAAAGTACAAGACAGGTGTGTGACAACAATTAAAAATTGATATGAGATATTAATTCTCAATCCAGTCAAGAAATAATGTCAGTATTAAGGCCATTTGATATCTATTAGCCAACTATCTACCCGAAGGTTTTCAAATGAATTTTTCTCTTTTGAGAGGTACCACCTGACAAATGTTAGAGGTGGCTATGCTATCTTCTCCTTTGGATTACAGTGAACATGAATTTATTTAAGATTCTGAGGCATTGTGCTCAAAAAAGGATAGACTACTTAATAGATATTTTCTAGACTTAGCTGATTTTAGATTTTTTTTGTTGTCAATGTGTGTGTGTGTGTGTGTGTGTGTGTGTGTGTGTGTGTGTGTGTGAGTGATACTATATGGTACTACCTGATTACCTGATTCCATGTCAATGATATTGCAGATTGTGTTCTGGCCTGAAAGTGAAATTCCCTTACAGACAGGTAGGAGAGTATCTTCTAGAACTTTACCCAGGTGTTCAGGCTCTACTTGTCTCCACACGGTTGTCTCCCTGTGTTCATTGCTAAGCCTCCCTGGGACTCAGAACAGATCCCTGCCCCCTCTCCACCCTTATGTACCACTGCATGTTCTATTGCCAGAGGCAAGTGAGGTACTATAAAGTAGAGGGTTCTGCCATATCCAATAAAATCAGAATTGGAATTATAACTTCATTTTTACTTTATTTTTATTTTTAAGATATTTTATATTTTACATATACATTTATATTATTATACATATATACCATAAACTACTTAAGGCAAGAAAAACCATGGTACAATCAGGAATTAAACAAGTGTTACATTATTAGTGTTTTGGTTATTTGTATTTGGCATCCTTGAAGAAAACATCTTTCCTATCTTGGTTCATCTAAAATTCCGAATGTAAATCAATATCTATTATATCTTGTCATTATCAGTGTAAAACATCCAACTAGGCCTAAAAACATCTTAACCCCTAAACAAGAAAGCTTAATTATAGAACTAAACTATCTTGTCTTCAACCTCATCATAGATTTGAGAAGGAAAAAACATTTATTACCTGAGTATACCAGGAGTGCAGGTTAGTAGCTTTCCTAATGAGAAGATGACAGAGACAGTTTGCTACCTGAAGAGTCAACGAAGATTTACAGATATCTTTTTTTCTACTCATACAAAGAACAGAGAGCCAACCTTAATTTTTCTCTGCATGATGCATGCTTTGTACATTTATAATTTTAAGACTGTGAGAATAGCTTGTAAGAAACTATATGTTTTCAGAACAAAAGATACGGACACTGACATTGGATGAGACCTGACAGGATGCATTCCTTTCAGCATGCTGGTCACTGACATCCTACATCCTTCATGTTCCAGCACCAAATGCTTCAATTGCTGTTCCTCATTAGAACAAGACAGCTCCCAGGACACCTTAGAAGAAAGGTTCCAATCACTATTGGTCCAGCACATCAGACTGTCCCACACAGAACTCTAATTAAGCCTGGAATTTCTCAACATTTAGAAACTGGACAACAAATGCTATTCCTAGATTGCTTAACCATTTCCCCAATTTTATTTTGGCCCCTACAAAGGTATTATTCATCCGAAATCAGTCAGAAGAAACCTTAAGAGAACAATGCCCCATTTCCTGTAAGAGGCTCAAGTAAGGTTTTGGTTGCTTTCTTGGTCTATAGAGGGTTATTTTCAATGGGAACTATAACTTCCTAAAGTATTACACAAAGCATGGCTGATATTTTGGTTATTGTAGCAGGTTATCTAATGCTGTGTGACCTTTTCTGAGGAGAGCTAAAGAGGTGTGTCCATTCACCCCAGAGAGGGCACAAATGACAGACCAAACAAACAATTTGCCCTCACGCCTACCTTAGTGAACACGTTTGGCTATTGGGATTACTTGTAGGAGTTTGGATAATTTTTTAAAAAGGTACCTACATTAATGGGAAAACCCACACTGGTATGCATATGAGTCAAAAATATGTGTACCCAGACTTTCCTGGAGTTTAGTAATCTTAGGAAGGAGCCTTGTAAATCCTTTCAACTTTCAGAGCTTTGTAGGTATCATTTACTTCCGGAATCCTTCAAGCTTCCCTCTCCTTCCCATGAAGGAATGCTTCAGTTCGGAAGAAGCAACTTTCAGTACCTAGGAAACTCGGGTTACTCAATGGGTCCCATATACTTGGAGTAGAGTAACTGTCGGTAACCTGAGAAAGTGTTTCTGGCTTTATGTGGTTAAAACATGTATCTTTTAAATGACATATTTACTTTATACACAGGTGGCAGGACAATCCAGCATTAGATGAGGAGTTATTGCCATTTGTTAACTGCTTGGAGAGAGAGTTTTATGCAAAGGTGTGATCAAAGGTAGGTTGACCCTCCATCCTAGTGTAACCCCATTCCCATCAATATTTGGGCAACAAGAGCTAGACTCGATGCAGGATGAATGGGGGAGAGAACGCAAACTTGAATTGGAAAGAATGGGATAGTGTAGAGGGTGGTTAATGGAAGGTGGGGGGAGGAAGGAGGTGAATATATTCAAAATACACTGTGCGAAATTCTCAAAAATTAAAAAAGTTTAGAAAATAATTATAATCCAGTAAGTATGACCTTTAGGTTTAGCAGCTATAATCCTGTGGAACTGTAGATACAAGGGTTGACTCAAAGGGTTTGTCCATAGGTCACAGCAGACAGTTCAGCAGTTCTTCCTAGAAGGGCACTTCCCAGAAGTCACTACAGTAGTAAATTTGGTATCAGAGGGTAACATGTAATAAAAAGACAAAATAAATAAATAAAAATTAAAACTCCTAATTACAGGTTTCCTCTACTTGTCCTTCTCATATGGCAGCCATTTATGCTTACATGACACCTCTCTCTTTTACATTATCATAACTGTCACACACTTCATACAAAATAATGATTTTTATTTTTCTAACCCCCCACTTTTACAATGGGACAAAAGCTGTAGTAGAGCCAAGATTTGGCTGGTCCTGCCTTGGAGACACAGAAGAACCCCAGAAAGAATTCTTGAAGTTGTGAACACAAGTGGATCACTATTCTAGAAATCGTTATCCTAACCCAGTCTTTTATGTGAGCAAGCAAATGAATGCATTTGAAAAATAATTTAGGCATAAATTTTTTGTGTTTCTTTATTTTTCTTCTTCACAGTTTTAAGCCCTTTGCGGCCCCCCCCCCCCACCGCAACAGGTAGTGAGTTGCTGAAGATGACTTGGGAATCGCGGTGTACTTTTATGAGTGTACGTAGTAAGTTTGACATCCATGGATGAGTTGAGTATTAACAGAGCAATTGTCCCTTAACTCTGTGCTCAGCAGAAACTGAGTCGCTCAGAGAAAGCAAGTATTCTAGAGTGCTGAACTGCTTATCATAAAGAAAGGTTAATGTTACACATGGAAATAATGAGTATAAAGAGAGATGGCATTTTATTTTATAGTTTGACTAATTTTTTTTTCTTTAGGTTTGGGAAGAGTACTTTATTGTCATTTGTTTTCTAACTTAGATGATTGCACTGATTTGCTGTCTAGGTTATATATAGCCCAAGCTTCAAGGTTTTAAACACTATACTTCATAATGTGTGATACTTAAGAGCAGTTTCACTACACAGTAAAGGAGAGAGAAGAGCCATCTATCAGTGATGGCCATCGAAGTGGGCCCAGCTTGTCTCACCCCCCTTCTGTATTAAGTCTGTAAAGAATGCAACTAACCCCTGCCTTGGGAGGTATCTGTATTGGCCTGAGCTTCCTAGATGAAAGGCAAGCAGATCAGAGAAGGGTCAGACGTGGACTGTGCTCTGTAGCTACTGCCCCCCTCCCTGCTCCCACCGCCCTGTCTCTGCTGTGCTGACCTAGGTCCTTCAGGCTTTGATGGGCTTTGCACCTGTGCACTTGAACGTGCGTTATGAACTTCACTTGTTGCTCTTAGGCTCTGCTGCTGTAGAGATGAGGGATGCCTGTGGGATCCTGTTGACTAATTTTTCATATACATATTTCCATTCTTCCCTCTTCCCTGCTGTACCAGTGAAGTAAAGACCTTTCTTTTCATTGTCATTCCTCTCAGTGAGTCTCACTACCATTTGCTCACTAACTGCATTTTGACATGTACTTGCATTAATCAGGGTCTAAGCAGGAAAGTGGAACATTTGGCAGGTAATTCAATAAAAGACATTTATTTCAGTGTCCAGAAAGATGCTGGAAGTGCTGACCACCTGCAGAGGTTAAGGCACAGACAGCTTCAGGGGTATATGAGCAACATGCCTGTGTTTAGCAACCTACTTGGAAGAATTGTCTCCGGATAACTCTCAAATCTTCGCAATTGTACATTTGGTTTTGCATTATATATGTTAAGCCCTGTAGGATGATAGAGCACTCCAAGGATACATAGTATGTGTCCACTGGATTTTGCTTATTCCATTTGCTTGCACATTTTGTCTTATGAGAGCAGAATCCAAGTGAATCTAAAGATAGAAAGTTTATCATGATGCAAAACAAATTTGAAAAACAACTAGATGCCTGGTGGCAGCATGTCTTCTGTTCTAGCCAGAAACTATTGTAAACCTCAGAAAGAAGCAGCGTTGGAAGAAACATAAATAACCAAAACCCCCTATCTTATCCTTCATGCTAGTGTAGGTCTCTACACTAGCCAACTATGTATGATAAAATGCATGCAGAGAAGGAAAGAACACAAGAGGGCGACCCACAGATTCTCTTCCATTCATCCTTTCTTGCATATGACACAATCTGAAAGCACAGTGTGGACAGAATGTACCCACAGCAAGAAGTATAATAAAAACTAAGTTCACTTAGTATTTCAATTATTCTAGAAAGAACAAAGTGCATGTAAATACATAACATATAATATGAGCATAGTACTCCCCCAAAGGAATTAAATACTGTTATATTTTCACTTAAAAATTTAATTGCATGATATAAAGATATACAATAACATTTATTACTAAAATTCAAATTTTGATTTTCTTACTTGAGAGCAATATTAAAAACTATTTTTAATAAAAAGAGGATAGAGGTAGAGACACAGACAGACAGAGAGAAAAAACAGAGATAGAGAGACAGAAAGACAGCCAGAGAAGCTCTAAAAGGATTTATTCCTGTTTTGTGAAGAAGAGATGTTGGATTTTCATTTTGTACTGGGCCAGAAAATTATGACGGAAGGAGGCTAAAAATGTAGTACCATCTTGAGGGATGAAAATACACAGGGTGAACGTGATGCGATTATAGCCCTATCCAAAGCTAGTACATGACATGCAGTCTGAAAGGAGTGGCCAAGTGTTGGGAGCTGCGCTGAGGCACTGGGTACATTCTGAGCAGTGAAGGTAGTGAGCCACTGTGTGGAGCAGTAGTGCTGTAGTCTGAAGACATCCATCAGAATTCATGTATTGGGAACACAGTATCCAATGCATTGTGAAGTAGGCACAGTGGGCAGAGTGTAAGTGTTGGCAGGTCCCTCCTGCTCTCATAAACAGATTAATAGCACAGACAGATTAAGAGCACAAAGGGGGAGGAGGAACAGAGGGCGGTTTTATCCTTGTACCTTCTTTCATGTGAGGACACAACGTCCCTCCCCTCTGGAGGACTCTGGGTTCGTGGTGTTGTTGGAAGCCAAGAGTAGTCCTGGTGAGAGGTTAAGAACTGATCTTGAATGTTGCACTGCCCTAAATTGTAATATAAGTATCAATGTTTATAAACAATTTCGTTTGTGGTACTCTTTTATAGTGGCATAAATCGCATTAAATTCCTGCTCTTAAAGTCTCAGTTAGTTCCAGAATCTCAGGCTGCAGCAAAGAATGCAGAGGAAGCCCTGGTTGCTCCTGTTTTCTGAATGGGGATAGATTTCATTCGCTACGTACTTTGAGACTTGTACTGAAAATGTGGAGCCCACAGAAGGAGAAGTAAGAAAATGGGAGGGAGGCAGGAATGGGAGGATACAAGGGATGGGATAACAATTGAGATGTAATATGAATGAATTAATAAAATATATTTAAAAACAAACAAACAAGGAGATACATATCCATTACCCCCTGTCTTTTGTAAGTTTCCATGTGCCTACTCTTATCCCACCAAGGGGCAGGGGCGGTGGGGAGGGGGGTGTCAAATCCACCTTAATTAGTGGAAACTGACTTAGTTGTCCACCAAGCAGCTGTTTTAACCTCATGCAAGACAGGCAGTACACTGCAACCATTCCCCTCTCGTTCCCCAGGACAGGGGACCTTATCAGCAGACCCATGACAGCAAGTAGAACAGATGTGGCAAACTCAACCACCATGCCAGACAGAGTGGATACATTGCCAAAGACCCACAGAAAAGTAGAAAGTGGGAGGGAGCACTTGAGTCCAAGAAAACCTCGCACTCCTTAGCAGGCACCTATCTGAAAAGCCTATCGGTAATGAGTCTGTTATCCTTAGCAACAAATATTACCCCCACGTTGACGTCAACTTTCCCTATGTCTTTTATGTCTTTGATAAAGCACAGAAAATAACTTGACTCCTGGACTGTAACAGTTCCTTGCGAGAAAACGATGAGGGCAAACAAGTGAGGAAATCTCGGAGCACGTGACTAGCAAGCTACAATCCTTTCCCCATAATTCTCTGCCCTGCAGCCTACATCTCTCGGTCTTTTCTCTCCCTTCCCTTTCTTGTGCACATATCCCTCAGTCCAAATCGTCTTCATCATTTGGGGTTTTAACCTGCCATTCCCCATAGACTCCCTGCAATCATCAAGAAAAAATTCCATTCTCTTTTCTTCATTATCAGTGGTTAGGGGAAATGTTTTTGAAGCCGGTGCCTTTGTTGCTAAAGAGGCCAGGCTCAAACCATGCTGCCTGTTAACATGGCCTATGGGAATGTTTTTGTAGCATAACTGAGCCACACTGTTTTGGGTCATAAACAAAAGTGATGGTTTTCACAGCTTGAAGATTATTAGAGAGAGGAGAAGCCAGCAAACGCAAGACTCAAATATGGGGCATGTTCTACCATTACTTAGCATATTTATCAACTTCACATTACTTCCTGGAGATACTATAACAAAATAGTACAAACTGTCACTTAAAACATAAATTTATTTGCTAGCAACTCTTTGTTGTACAGGACCCAAATCTAGTTGTTGGTCGGACCATGTTCTCCTTGCAACATGGAGGCAGGGTGCTTTCTTGCTGTTCCCCAGATTTTGATGATGCTGTCAATCATTGGTCTTCCTTAGGACATAGTTAGGTAATTACTGTCTCTGCCTCTGCTCACTGTAGGTCTATATCATCCCATGGCAATAGCCTTATGCTTTAAGAACAGTAGCTATATTGGATTCAGGAACTTCACTGGTAGTGTTATCTTAATCTTGATTCTGTCAATGAACAACTGATACAAATAAAGTCACATGCATGACTTCGAGGATTTAAGACTTTAGCGTGTATTTAGGTGACATAACTCAACCAACAGCAAGTTCATGTCAATTCCACAGTGATTTCTAACCCACTGACCATTTCCAGCCTTGTTGTCATCACTGGAGCTCACCAATTTGTTACCACCAGCTGTATTTTTTTCCCCATCCAGAAAGGAAAAGCCTTTCTGATTCAAACAAAAATGCAGAAACAACAATTTCTTAAAACTTTTAGAAAGAACAAGGGAGCCTGAGACTGCCAGACCCTAAAACACCAAACAGCTTGGAGAAGGAGATTTAAAGCTCATAAATATCGAAAAGGCCCTGGAACATCAGGGGCAGAAGAAACAATTCTAAACACAGCAAAACATAAATAAGGTTGGATTGAGTTCATTGGCTTCAATCCCAGGGCAAAATTATCATCCCTTTTCTAAAAGCAGCACTTAGCACACCATTAGTTTGCAACAGTTATTGTCTTTGTGGAATACATTACTTTTAGTGGCTTATGACAGGAGTTGACATGACATTGCAGTATTCGGTATTTCCCGTCCGGTGCACACAGGTAGGCCCTTGAGGGTCCTTCCATCCCGGATCTTCCTCCAAACAAATTGACTTACCTCCACCCAAAGTGATCATCTTCCGTCCCTGCCCCCAGCCCTTGTTGCAATAATTTTTCCCACTGGAGTAGGAATAAATTGTCATATTACACATTGAAAAAAGAATGAAAAACAATGCCCTATAGTTCATTATGTTGAAATAATCATGATAGATAGATAGGTGATAGATAGATAGATAGATAGATAGATAGACAGACAGACAGACAGATAGGCTGATTTATCTCTTTTGAAACCACAGTTCTTCTAAATACACTGCTGCTATAATTATTTTAGTTGAAACACCTTTAATGACCATTTGCTTTTTTTGTTGCCATTTTTTTCTTTTAAAGATTGTTATAACAGCCAACCATGTAACAAAATTTATGTGTACTATGAAACACTATTCTAACTTCTTATTCCAGGTTCTAAAAGTTTTACTTGAATAACCAAGATACTTTTTTTTTTTTCTGATGAGAAGCCATATATAATCTTGAACACATAAAGGCAACTGTAGCTGCCCAGATTTCAATAGCTCTGACCTTCTCCTTCATAAAGACCAATGTCAAGGCCACTGATAAGATTATGAAAAAGGCACTACACTTCAGAGTTCTCAGACCCTGTGCACAAATGGAATTTGTCTATGGCTCTGGATGGAATCTGATAAAATGCCTTCATATAACAAGACAGAGCTTAGTTTTTGCTCGAGACCTCAGACATTAAAAGCAGAAAACCTGCAGCATGTAAACGATGGCCCTCTGATCTGTATCTCAATCAGACAGGGTGACTTGACGCCGCTTTGCCAGACCTCGTCCTTCATACAATCCCATTGTTGGCACTGACAGTCAGTTGAGTAGCAGAAGGCAGTCACTCCTTGACTTAAATCCACCCTTACCAGGTCCCAATCAAAAATTTCCCACTGCTGTTTGCTCTTTTACTGTGTAAACAGAATTCCATTCTTCAGTAGCGTCTTGGGCAATTTAAATGACTGATGGACTGTTGTATGTTATTATCCAGATTTGGAGAGACCATACTGCCCTTCTAACCAAGAAAATAAAATAAATAATTCAGCTGCAAGCAATCTCATCATGTGACAAAGTAGAGGCCAAAACTCAATTTTGGAAAGTTTTAATCCACTGTCCATTGTTGTTAAAGGTGAGAGCTTTCTCATGTGAGATTGCAACCAATTCTTATCCATGGGGAAAAAGCAGAGAAGATTGAGGGCATGCTGCAAACCAGAATTCAGTTATATTGTCCTGAATGGCTTTTTTGCTTTGTTTTGTTTTGTTTTTTTGCCATTCAAAATGTGTTTAGTGAATAAGGAGCCACAGCACATGAAAACTCAGCTAGCCATATAGGCGCCTGCCATGGGCAGACATTAAGACCCCATATTAAGCAGATCTTTGGCTCGTTCTATATGTAAAAGCTTGAGAACTACTGGTCTAGTATAGTAAAGGTACTTACACATTCATTTAGCTACCAAAAATTTTCCAAGTAAAAAACTAATTTTGCTTTTCAAGCTAAATAAAATAGAAATAAGATGTGAAAGCCTTATTATCCTTAGAAGAAGGTTTGTGTTCTTCTGGTATGTATTTGAACTTTATGTGAAACTAACCTACCAAAATTAATTCTAACATGCAAAATCTATTTGCTTGGTCTCCTATATGATTAATTTTATGTGTCTTATTCATTGAAAAGTCATCCAGTGACACGCTAAACTTTTCACAAAGCATAAAAATATGTACATTTGAAAATAATATTTCATTCTAGGTACATGTCACTCCTAGTGGCAAGCCCTACTAACAGATTATATATGTAATATATATAATTTTCTGGAAACATTTGCATACTATATTTTAATGTACACTATTAAAATACAGTGCTAGTATGCTATTTTGCACTTTGCTTAAGCATACCCTTTAAATATCACAAGACAGTCAATGGAGAGAGGCCTTTGTCACTGCTTTAAATTTTTGCATAATACTTTTCTCATTTTTTTGCATAAGATGTGTTACCACTGTATGTCATTTGGGATATGGCTCCTTCTTCTTTTGTGTTAATGTTCCAAATGGCACCCCAAAGGAAACACTCTCTGCATTGATTCGCATATGTGTGCCTGTATGTAAACAAAAGCTGATTCTAAGCAGATGAGCTCTTAGCACATCAGTAGATTTTCCTTCTCTATCTTCAAGTCATTGTCACTTAGTAAAATGACAACCAGGGAAGTGGCTAGTGGCTGAGGCCGGCCTCTCTCCTTGCTCTACTGAGAATCGAAGATTCAAAACTTAGAACTATACAGCATGAAAGGTACGAATCAGCATGCTACGCCAGTGTGATACGCATTTCTTTAATTGTGACTGTTTACACACACGTTCACGTTTAGAAGCCATCTGTGTCTAATTGCAAGCTGCTTATTATTTTTCTTCAGCTGAGGAGCACAAGGCCCTTTTTCCGACTAATTGAACAAAACTCTTTTTATACTAATGGATTTACAAATGATCACTTGGAGGAACACATGCTGCAAACCTTGTTTATCAGTTTGTATTGCATTTTCCCTCCTTTCTTTGATGACATTCCTGTGAACAGATTATATATGTGTCTGGTTCCTATATGTCAACAACATAATTTTATTTTTTAAAGGTTCATAAAAGCTATTATTCATTTTCCTTATTCTGTGAATGTTTCATATATGAGTATAGCATATCTTAAATCTACCAACTCCTACTTTCTCCATCTAAACAAGAGCTCCTCACTAGCACAGATCCCTCCCAACTTTGTGTCTTCCTCCTCCTCCTCCTCCTTCTCATAGCCTACTGCTTCCAATTCACACTAACCATGTGGCATGGGTGTGATAGCGTTATCTACTGTGCCAAGGCCAACTTAGTAGTAGCTAAACCCCAAAGTAAACTGACTTACCCTCCCCCAGAAGCTGTAAATTGACAATAGCACATCAATTAAAGGTGGGATCTCACTGTTCCCACCTCATTCAGAATTTAACTGGCTTGACCTTGTAGAAGCTTTGTGTATGTGACCACAGAAATGTCTGTCTATAATAGCTAAGTTATGTCCTAAAACTCTTCCTCATCTGCTTGTTCAGACACTCTGTGCCCTGTCCCTAGACACTTCTTGAGCATGGCTTTGTGAGGGGTATGACATAGATGTGTGATCTACAGTTGAGCACCCACAGCCATGAATTTCCTCCTGTGAATCAGGCTGTAATTCCAATGGAGAGAGCTACTGGCTACTGTCATAAACAATCTTGCCACTGTTGAAACAGTGGGAACATCTGGCCTGATCAGTATTACAGTACCCATTGTCCAACACTTGATAAGATTACAAATGCCTTCTCTCAACAAGCAGCCTGCATGGCAACTTTAAGCACTACAAAAGATGTAAATTACGAAACATTTCTTCTATACCAAGCTCTGCCTACTGCATGGCCTATATTTATATCCTTGCTTATATATTTGTCAATGCAATAGATTATATGTGTATACACAACAGATCATACATGTATATGTCTGTTTTTCCCTATTTTTTCTTTTAAAAATTAGAATATTTTTTTACCTCTTATTTTCTTGCAGAAAATAATATTAGAGATCTTTAACTATTGAGAGAATGAAAACAGCATAAGGAATTTCACTGAGGAGATGGGGAGAGGGTAATACTGAGGGAAAAGAAAAAAGGAAATATAATTTTCTTTAAAGTTTTTTTAAAAAGACATAGGGGAACAGTATTTTGTAAGCTCACCTAAAAACGCACATATAACGCACATGTGCATATTACATCGTACAAGATGTATAAGTGCTATACATACACCCTCAAGACATGTAGACTATCTAACAAAAGGCCCTGTTCCAGGCATGGGAAACCTCTTCAGGGGAGTATAAGGCTTGATTTGTAATCATTTGATGAGTCATGCTATAAATTATAAAGACAATGAAGCCTATACTATTGTTTTATCTCAATATTATGGCATCCGTGTAAATTTAGTGACCACATTCTCTAATTCTAGTAGTTCTAGTAGTGGAATGCTTGTCATATAAGATTTCAATGACGTCACAAGTTTTTATCTTTTGCTCAATCTCACAGGGACATCAGATTAACATTGTGGATGGTGAAGTAAAAGGGGCTATAGGCCGATAAATTTTATTTCTTTGAGAATTTTGTATAATGTGTTTTTTATAATATTCATGACTTTTCTCCATATCCTTCCAAAATAACATGCACTTCCATAACTACCCAACGTCATGTTCTCTTCAGAGGAGGTGCTCAGTCCTGATGCGACTTGACGAGCTGGGGTGTGTGGGAAAGGGGAGCTCCCTTTTTCTGAGGAATGGGGGATGAGGGTGGGGGAAAAAGGAGGGAGAAGAGGGAAGGGGAGTCAATGATAAACACACAGACAGAAGAAAAACGAGAATGAGATATAAAGTGAATAAATAAATCAATTAGTTTTAAAAAATTAACAAGAAAATAAAATATAAAACATTAAGTCCAACGTGCTTTATTCAATAAGTGTGTGTATGGCTGACCTAGCCAAAGTGCTTGTTCAGCTATAGATAACCTTCATCCTTTCTTTGTAAGCACCCTTACTCAGCGGAGACAGTTAATTCTTCAAGTACTTCTTATTTGGGCCTGCCTCCATGAATTGGGCAAGCCAACAGTAAAAGAACAACAGAAGGAAGAGAAATTTTACTTGCCACTTGGGAGTAAGTTAAACTGAATCTCTCTTTTCTAGAAGATACCAAATGCCAATAAGTTCTCAACTATAGGTGGACTTCTTCATGCCCGCCTCCCACCCATCATGATAGGAGCTTGTCTGGCTTGAGCTGGCAGAGGTTTTGCACAAACTGTCCTAATTACTATGAGTTTGTGTTCATCTGACCTGTTGCATCTGAAAAACAGTTTCTTTTAGTAATCTATCACCTCTAGCTCTTATAATCTTTTTCTCCCTCTTCTAGGGCAATCTCTGAGCCTTGGAAAGAGAGAGATGGCATACTTGTTGAATTTAAGGTTGAACATTAGATTCAATCGCCTTCTATTCTATTCATGTTGGCAAGTTGTGGATCAAAGATGGTAGTTTATATCCAGTGAAAAGAGACATTTCTGATGAAAGTTGAGATACGTAGTATTCTATTGATTTAGATATAAGTCATTGGGGTCATTTTAATTTATGTTCATTTATCAGAATAATAGTATTAAGTTATCCATTAGGGCTATGACATGTCTTGCCACAGATTTTTGGTCTGGTTAATGGTGCCATGTTTGTGCTTCATCTTGGGGATCAAGCCTTAAATCCTGCCAAAAAATGATTAGTTAGTCCCAACACTTTCATGACTTAGGATGCCACTATCATATCTTGCCCAGATAGTCAATACTGTAGCCTATAGCATTCATAAATTCATAAGATTGATGATTGATTTTCTCTTCCAGTAGCATGAATAACACCTTCCAGCATGAAAAGTTAGTAGAAATGAGGCTTCATGGTCAGCACCACTTAATTTCCCCAAGTTTTAGGATTCGAGAACAGGTGTTGTCATGATTAAGTTCCATGGCCTGGGTCTAGACCAGGGTTCTAGGCTCTCATCATTAAGTTATAGATGGCAACTGAGAGCAATGGCAATAGCTTGTAGTGTTTGAGGATAAATGGGATTCCAGTAGCCACCAATTCAAAAGGAGTTAAGCCATTCCTGCTGATGTGGTTTTCATTAGCCAACATGCGATATGTATTTGGGGTATCATCTTCCCAACTTGTAAACACATACTTTTCATTGAAAAAGCATAACATGTATTGATGTGTTGTTATGAAGTCATTGTCTTACATGGACTGCCTAAATACATATGATAAAATGTATCATCTAGTACCTTTAGTATTTATTGTGTTCTTTCACTGATATGCTTGTAATGGCACTCATATCAAAATGACAATCTGTAATTATTTTCTCTACAATGCTATAAAGAATTACATGGTATGAATAACTTTAACTTCTTCTGCGGAATGGATACTACATTAGCTCATGTTACAGCATTTTGCTTTTGTAACCAGCACTGTGATAAATGTAATTTAAATGTGTGACTAGTGTCGACATAATCATATTTCTATTTTCTAACTAATGACATTTCTGGATCATGGTGGAAGAACACTTTCAAATTTAGTGGTTAATTTCAAGGTGAATAATAATTTGAATCTAACAACAAAATGTTTCTGCCAGTTCCTGGAATTTTGCCTCTGGAAAATAGGATCTGTGTTGTAAAAGAATGTTCTGTGTGCTTAGTGTTCCTTTCCTATACAGTAATTGACAATTAGCAACGTTTCCATAGCAGCACCAATTAAATCTAGTTTATAAAACATCTATTCAAATCTCTTACACATTCTTGTCCTTGATGGCTCTATCTTACCATTTTAAAAGCACTAGTCAAAATCAACTTGGAGAAGAAAGGTTGCTTGACTCATAGGCAACAGTCCATTATTCGGAGAAACCAAGGCAGGAACTCATGGCAAGACTGAGGCATAAATTGAAGCACAAACCTTGGAGGCATGGTGCTTGCTGGCAACGTTCCTCTGGCTTGCTCAGCTACTTCTTGGAGAGTCTGGAGGTCCACCTGTCTAAGGGTGGCACTGCTCACAGTAGGCTGATCCTTCCCACATTAATTAGCAATTAGAAAATGCCCCACAGCCATACCTATGGACCAATCAGATACAGACAATTTCTTAATTGGTTTTCCCTCTTCCCAGGTGACTCTAACAAGCAAAATCATGTTGAGGTCTTTAAATTTTACATGGTGAGAAGTCATTAATATGTCCCAGGTAGCCATCCTTTGTTTTTATTTTACATGTACAAAAAGTTTTACACATAATTGCTGTTTCTATTTTGGCTCTTGTAGAGACTTTTAGTTTGTTTGTTTTGCAGAAAAGGTGATCTGACACTAATATAATTCAATGAATATTTTATGAGTATAGCAGAATATCATTAATTGCCATTTTTTAGTACTTTCCCCTTTTTTTTATTGTATTTCTTTTTTACATATACATTTATATTATTAAACATAAATAAAATAAAATACATTCAGCAAGAAGAACCATGAAACATTCAGGAATTACATAAATGTTGCATTCATAGTGATTTGGCTATTTGTATTTGGCAACCTTGAAGAAAACGTCCTATCTTTGTGAGTCTAAAATTCTGAATGTATATCAATATCTATCATATCTCATTTCTAACAACTTAAAACATCTATCTAGACCTAAAAACATCTTAACCCCTAAACAGCTAAGATTAACTATCTGGTTAGTTAAGACTAAACTATCTAGTCTTCAGTGCCATCAAAAGACTTGAGAAGAAATAAAACTTAATTACCCGAGTAAATCAGAAGTACAGGTGAGCAGCTTCAAAATTGAAAAAAATGACAGAGACAGTTTGCTGCCTGAACAGTCACACAAAACTCTCTATAACGTTGGATCATCATCTTTAACCTTCTGTACCACAATAAGAAAGATATTTTCATACTTTATTCTAAAGATTAAAAACGTACTTCATATTTAAGTGCTTATTAAGATAGAATCAATTTTTACTCACTTTCTATTTTCATAAATTACTGTCAACACCAAATACTGAGTAGCGATTCCCTTCTGCTGAGATCTTCAGTGTCACCTTTGGCATCAAGACTCCTTGATCTGTTTTCTTTCCAATATAGTACTATCTTTATATGTCCAGCTTCTTAGAATCTTTATTTTCTTTATTTTGTCTTCTGTCTCTTCTATTTTTCCTTCTTTCTTTCGAAGCACTGTGGATAGGTCTCGGTATACAGCACTGGCTTGCCTGGACTCGTTGTGTAGACTAGGATGGCTTCAGACTCACAGAGATCAGGCAGTCTCTGCCTCCTGAGTGCTGGAGTTAAAGGTGAAAACCATCATACCTGGGCCAAGAATTTTACTTTCTGGGATGATATCTAACTTTATTGTTTCTTCCCTGATAATATTTTCTTTTGTATAATAATTGTTATTAGCCATACATTTTTATTGCTAGTTTATCATTACATACATACATACATAGATACATACATACATACATACATACGCACACACACACACACACACACACACACACACACACACCTCACTCTTGATTAAAATTGAACTAAATATTGATTAATTTGATTTTATCACATCTGAGATACACCTAACCATAGGTCAAATCTAGACTGCCTTCTCTTTCACTCAGTTTGTAAATAAATTTTTACTGGGATGCAGCCACATTGATTCCTTTGCCTGCTTTCAATGGCTACATCCATGCTTCAAGGTTGAGTCACATACATACAACAGTGATTCTATGACCTGCAAAGCTTGAAATATTTGTCACCTGACTTTTAAAGTTATTAACATGGATCATTGTAGAGTTATATTATATAATGCTGATGTTTTCTATACAGAAATAATGTAACTCTCATATACTATTTCTGCTTGAATTTTTACATGAACATTCCATAGTCCTCCTCTATAAAGGTTATGTAAATTTTGTTAGATTAATTCCTAGATGATTTATTTCCTAGCAATTATCAATAAAAATTTAGTTACGACCACTTCTAAATTTTTGTGGTAGTGAATAGAAAATAAGTTAGGTTTTTTGGTAGAGTGACGTACGTAATGATTGCTAAGGAAATTGCTAAGATGACTTACTTGTTTTAATAAATGTCTGGACATTGTGTTTTGATGATATTTATATTGATAAAATTATTTTGTGAGCAAAACCAAGTGCTGCATAAAATTATTGTGAGTTGGAATAACAGCCTGCTCATGTCCTGTCAGGTCTATAGTTAGAGAATTTGTGCAGTGTCCAACAGGCACATATTATGTTAATTATAGTTATTTTAGAGGAAAATAAAATTATTTTATTGTTCTTAAATTAACTTTAAATTGGCTTGTAAACTCTCCTGTCAAATACCTATTAAAATTTTAAACCTAACCTCACTAATCAATGTAAGTGTTGGTTATTTTTTGATCTAGAGCTATCTTGGGGAAAAGAGTGAATCATGAAAAACAGCATAACATGAGAACTTTTGGGAACCTCTTGTTTAACCTAGTCTTAGTCTGCCGCTTCACTTATTTGAAAATTTGATATTTTTAAAATTCCTTGACAATCTTATATTCTTGTTTTGTACGTGTCCTTATATATTAGTTCTTTATTTTTAGCGTATATTACATATGTAATATATATAACAATTCTTCGAGAATTTCATGCACCGAGTTGAATATTGACCACATTCACCCTTTTCCCCACATATGTAACAGATATGCAGTTTGTTCTTCATGTGGGTTCCCTCGTAAGCTGATCAGATATTGACTATGACAAAGACTCTCTTGCCTGTGTTGGGTCACTTCCCTCTCATGGGGAATGCCTGGCCTCAGTGTATGAGAATGAGCTCAGTCCTGATGCAACTTGATACGCTGGGCTGGGTTGGTGGGGGAGGATCCCCTTCTCTGTGGAGAAGGAGAGGGAGGATAGGGCTAGGGGGGAAAGGGAGGAGAGTAGGACAGGGAGGAAAGGAGAGAGGGAGCTACAGTTGGGATGTAAAGTGAATATGTAAATAAAATATAAAAATAATCAAATTTTGGAATTTCTTACATAGCAGGGTTTTATGGATACTGCAAACTGTGCTTATCTATGAGCCATGTTTTGTTTTGTTTTAAATAACTAGATTAAGAGATAAGGATCATTTTACATCAATAAATCTTTAAAAACTTTTTATTTATTAATTAATTACTTTACATCCCAGCCATGACATTTAAAAAGAATTCTAGGATGGATCCACAAAGAATGATGAGTCTGGCTCAAACTAAACTCACCCATACTAGACTGACAGGCCATTGGGTCAACTAAGGGCTAATATTATTTTAAGACATTTATTTCTAGAGAACTAGGTTCTGGTGAACATGTGTTTTTAATTTTATTTTGTTTTATTTTATTATTATCTTTTTGGGTTTTTGATACAGAGTATCACTATGTAGCTCTGGCTGTCCTGGGACTCACTATGTAGACCAGGATGGCCTCAAATTTGTAGAGATCTGCTTGCCGCTGCCTCCCTATTGCTGGGATTAAAGATGTGCACCAGCATACCCAGTGGGTATCTGGTTTTAAAATGATCTAGAAGCAGATGCTGAGACTCATAGCCAAATTTTAGGGCTGTGCTCAGGGAGTCTTATGGAAGAATTGTGGTATAGAAGGACCTGGAGGGGACAGAAGCTCCACAAAGAGACCAATGGAGGCAACAAATATGGGCTGGGCCATGAAGAAAGGGCTGCAGAGACTGATGCACCAACTAAGGACCATGCATGGTGAGGACCTAGAAGTCCTGCTCTGATCTAGTTGCTAAGCAGCACAATCTCTTTGTAGATCCTATACTATGGGGGGAGTAGGGGCTACTTCTGACATGGACTCTGGTGCCCAGTTGTTGATCACTTCGCCCTGGCAGGGCTGCTTGGCCAGGCCACGGAAGAAGAGGATACAGACAGTCCAGATGAGATTTGAGAGGCTGGGGTCACATGATAGGGGAGGAGGGCTCCCCTTTTCCGAGGACCAGGGTGGTGGGAGGGTGTATTAGGGAGGGAGGATGGGACCATGAAGAGATGAGAGAGAGAGGACTACAATCAGAACATAAAGTGAATAAATTAAAGAAAAAATTTAAATTTAAAATAATGTTCTACTACCATGCAACAGCTATATATCAAACCACAGCAGCAGAGAGAAGAATGTCAGACACTTTATCCTTCCATTCTCATTAACCCCTGCTGAGGTCTCAGGGAAGATCTACTTGACATTGTTACCGTATTTGCGAGCACCATAAGCATAACGAAATATTCAAATTAAGACGCTATTTTCGCAAAAGACATTGGATCCCATAGAGGTTATATATTTTGTGCAATTTCTCTATTACGTCCCCGAGTTTACTTTAGGAATAATTGTCCTGCACTCTTATGACAGAAGAAGGAGAGGTAGCCCTGCTTACATGCCTGTTTGGCTCAGCTCTTCTAATGACTCAAGGGAATGATCAAGGAATTAACTTGTTAGCTAATCGAGGTCTGCTTTCTCTAATGAATTAAATTTGGTAGAATGAAAATCTCTTGGGAAAAAGCCAGTGCTGTAGTGCTAAAGCTGCTGTGAAATAATGCAATGATATGAGTACTAATTTTGAATGATCCTTGGTCAAGGCTCCAAATGTCCTGTTATTTGAGGAAAGACAAGGAAGAAAAGCATAGAAGAAGTAATGGTGTTAAATATCTTTTGTTTATGACAGATAGCACATGTAAATATCTTATTTGTTGATCAGTTAATTAGTTAATCCAATTACTTATTTTTTCATGCTGGTGTTTCAATATGTGAACTTGCAGATCATGCACCATGCCTGCCTGCCTGCTGCCATATTCCCTGCCATGATGGTCACGGATTCTAACTTTTTGAAACCATGATCCCACAATTAAATGCTTTCTTTTCCAATTTGTCTTGGTCATGGTGTCTTATCACCAAAATTGAAAAGCAACTAGGACATGTACACTCACTTAAGTAAACATCCTTAATGTCCTCAAGAACCTTACATTCTAGTATAAGCAATGCTTACTTTTCAGAGCTTCGAATATCACCTAATTGACTTGTATATAACTTCCCTTTCGAAAACTAAAATGTGTTAATGCATCTCATAAAGTTCTCCTCAGGGAGTAAAGCTATCAGTGCTACGGTGTACTGCTTTCTATATTTCTTTGTATGCTTGCAGAGACAGATACTTGGTAAATAACATCAGTTCTTCCTGAGTGACTGAAGAAAAACAGCCAGATAAAAGTTCGTCGAAGCTAATTTTACCTCATATACTTACACCTACTTTGTTTACTCCCAAGTCATAATAGAATGTCTTCCTCGCTATCTCAGTGCTTTGACAAGCACTCTACCTAAATATTTAGATCTCAACACATGGATGGATTCTTTTCACAGCACTCCACTCCATTAATTCATTCTCCACAATGACAGGATGGATAAAACAGCGTGACAAACAAGAATTATAAATTATGTGAGAAAGATTCTTTGCTCTTGCAAAGAATGAGGGAAGGAGTGAGAAATATTCCCTAAACCACCACAATTTCTTCTCATCATGTTATCTTCCCTCAACTTTTTGTCATATAGTTGACAATTAAGTATTGTAGATAATTATTATTACAACATAAATATTTGGCCTATGTATACATTGTAACATTTTATGTATCCATGTGAGTTGACATATTTATCACCTCCAATGGTTAACCTTTTTGTGTGCGTGTGTGCATATGTGTCTGTTAGTAAGAACTCAAGTACTACTCTAAGTAAATTGAGGGATGTAAAAAGGTGCTGAGTACTATAACCAAAGTGGCCCTCCATACAAATGCACTCATCTTGCATTAGTGGAAGTTTCTGTTCCTCATTCAACATCTCCATGTATCTCTTTACATTGTGCTTAGTAACCACCATTCTACTTTGTTTCTGTGAATTATGCACTTTTTTACTAAATATATATATATATATATATATATATATATATATATATATATATATATATATATATATATATATGACATGTGACAGTTTTCTTTCAATGCCTGCTTTAAGTATTTAGCATTATGCCCTTCAGGTTCACTCAGGTAGTCACAAATGACAAAGTCTACTTTTTAAAAAGCAAAATAAAACTTTATTTTACACATTCAACAATTTCTATGAATTAGTCCACAGACATTTTTGTTGCTTGCATATATTTATTAGTATAACAAAATAAACAAGAAGACACAGATACTCTTTGAAGTACAGATTTATTTGGGGCTATCTGTGGCTACATAATAAGATATTTCTGTCTTCAATCCATTTGGGTAACCTCAATCCTGTTTTTCAGAATGGTTACCATTGTCATTCTTCATTGTCAGTCTAAAAGGATTCCCTTGTCTCCACACCATAGAAACATTTGCTCTCTCTCTCTCTCTCTCTCTCTCTCTCTCTCTCTCTCTCTCTCTCTCTCTCTCTCTCTCTCTCTCTCTCTCTCTCTCTCTCTCTCTCTCTCTCTCTCTCTATTTGTGTGTGTCTCTGTCTCTCTCTCTTTGTGTCTCTCTCTCTGTCTCTCTCTGTGTTGTCTCTGTCTCTCTCTCTCTCTCTCTCTTTCTCTCTCTCTCTCTCCCTCTCCCTCCCTCCCTCCCTCTCTCAAACATTGTGATGTGGCTGAGTTTATATCTCATTGTGTTTTTCATTTGCATTATTCTGATTATCGGCAAAAATGAACATTCATATACCTGCTGGCTATCTGCTTTTCTGTAAAGAACAAAATTTAGAAATTTTACCCATGTTTTATTAGAATTATAAGTATTTTTTCTTTAGGTTATAAGAATTACATATTTTGAATATTAAACATTATAAGGTAATTATCAGAAAATACTACATTTAGTCAGCTAATAATAACTCTTTGACCAAATAATTTTACAATATGTTTTGATACTTTGGAGTATATTACTTTTAGCTTTAACTGTTCCTCCTCAATATTCCTTTGGCTTTTTTGGCCCTTTGGGCATGTCAGAATTTCTACCATTATAAAAAGGGATTTTTGTAGTACTTGCCTTCATGTTTTCTTTGACTGACAAAAATCCATGAGAGAAACAATTTCAGAAAAGAAAGATTAATTTGGGCTTACTGATTCAGACAATTTTAGTCTAGCATGGTGTCAAGGCACTGAAGATCAGCTCACGATGATGGGAGTGTGGCAGAATCTGAACATCTCACCATGGACCAGGCCTGAATCAGCCTATCAGCTACACTATAAACTTCAAAGACCTGCACACTGTACACTATTTCCTACAATAGCACCTAGCTCCTAAAGGCTTTGCAACCTCCCCCAAAAGCATTTCCTGCTAAGCAGCAAACATTGGAAAGCGGAGTCCATGAATACATTTCATAGTCACACCAACACATTTGAAAATAAGGTATTGATTTCAGTGAATTTTAGACTCCTGTCATTCACAGAGGTATTTAAATTGTATTAACTCTCCTATGTACAAAGTTTATTCCAATTTCCATTTTCCATTTTCAATTTTTATTTTTATTTTATTTTTTTCCTTTTCAATTTTTAATATGCAAATATCTCACCTCTCTCAGTTTTATGCTATGTATTTTTATCTCTAGATCCTTTTTTTTCTATACCTATCACAGGTATGTGGGTTCTTTACAGACATAGTATAGTTTTATTGAGTTGATAATTAATTTATAATGTCTGAACTACTATGCTTTGACTCCTCAAGCATTTCCTATGTTCCTGTAATGAAAGTTTTCTTCTTTTTATATATTATATATGCATTAATAAGTTTTAACTTTTATGTAAGGGTTAAGAGAACATTAGTACCACCAGTTAAGTTTTACTTTAGCTGGCATATTCGCCCAGTACAATGTATATTTCTTGTGTGTGTTTGTTTATATTGTTATTTTGAATTTTCTTTCACTTTCAAGAATTCCATTAATCATTTCTTTGACGAGGGCATCTACTTGTAATGGCATGCCCAGGCTCCACTTCTTTGGATATGAATATTTCTCCTTTATTTTTGAGGATAATTTTGCACATTATAGTATATTCTGGTGTATCAAGTTTTACTCTTTCAATATTTGATTCAGTTCTTTTCAATATGGAGGTTTTCTGTTGAAAGATCTACAGATATTCTCTTGCAGATTCAATTTTATAAGAGAATATACCTTTCTCCCAACTGCTTTTTCCCCCTGTCCTTGATTTTAGATATTTTGGTTATAATGTGTCTTAGTGAAGATATCTTGGTGTGCAGCATATTGGGGTTTCTTTGCATATCATAGATTTTCATGCTCATCTGTCCCTCTGCGTTTGATTTTTTGCAAGCATTATTTCTTTAAATAAGCTTTCTTCTTTCTCTTTTCTGTTCTAGGATTCCCATGATATATGTGTTTTCACTTGATGGTGTCTCCTAAGTCATGAAGGGTCTATTCATTCTCTCTTACTATTTTTTCTCTTTGTTCTTTTTCCTGGATAAATTCAGTTTGTCTGTTTTACATTCACTGACTCTCCTGAATCACAAAGCCTGCCAGTAAAGCCTTGCATTGAATATAACAGTTTAGCTAATGCATTATTTAGCTCATCATTTTCATAGTTTATCTTTGGTGAACCGTTTTCCTCATGTATTGATTCAGATTTCATTTAGTCATCTCTCAATATTCTCTCATGGTGCACTGGGTTTCTTCTGGACAATTGTTTTAAATGGTCAGACAATCTATTGATTGTACTTTTTTTTAATTAGTTACAAGAAAATTATTGTATTCTTTGTTAATTTTCATGCTTCCTATAGTCTTGCATTAATGCCTTATTAATTGAGGAAGAGTTGCCTTCCAGACTTCATAAACTCTTCTCAGTGAGGAAAAATATTCACTCAGGAGGAACACAGGGATGCCAGTGGGGTGAGTTGAAACAGTGAATGATCCAGAGAGAGCTCAAAACCTCCTAAAGCCTAAATATCATTTTTACCCCCAAAATTCATGAGTTGTGAACTTGTTTCCAATAATGCTAATGTTGAAAAATGGAATCATCAAACAAGAGTTTGATATAAGGTACTTAGGCCTGTGAGAGAGTGACTTCTGAAGGGACTATCAATCTGCCACCTTTATCTCTTTTGCTTTCTAGCAACCAGGAAACTGAATTTCATCAGTGTTTCTACCAATGACAATTGTGAAGAGGTTGGGAAGACAAGGAAGGGGGAATGCTGACAGAAAGGCATCATGACATTGGAATTTAGCCTCCAAAATAAATAAATATAGTTTGTTCATAAGTTAGCCTGTTTAGGGTGCTGCAATGTATTAACTACAGCAAGCCAACTAACATAGTTTAGGAGTCATGAAGCAGTTATACAAACTGAGCTTGACTTAGCAATGGCTACAGAGGACCTCAATGCCCAAAGAGATGGGTCTGTACAAGTCTGTTGGAGTCTGAAGTAGAAGATGGTATTTGGATTTCCAGTTCTTTTTCTCTATTCGAAGACAAGGGAGTTGCTTTGAACATCAGGCAGGTTTAGGCAGGTTTGTGTGGGTGCTGGCTCCGGTGTCTAGAAGGCAGAAAAATTTGTTTTCTAGAGGCATTGCTATAGAAATCTCAGTTTCTCGCAGCATGGTTATGATTGTAGCATTAGTGTGCTTAAAACAGCCATATTTAGGGATGCTCACAGCTGCAAGTGATGCTGGTAGGTGCACTGTGGTGACATTGCACTACTGCTTCTTCCAATGGGGCCTGTGACACCTAAATTAGTCATTGGGATACTCTTTCTAGTTTTCCAAGGTTCCTTGCAGAGCAGATCACTAGAGGCTATAGTGGCACCTGCTCATGGATGCTGCTGCTAACCCATTGCCTTTCCTCTGTTCTGAGCACCTCCAAGCATCTAAGCTAAGCTGATCTCGTCGTTATCTGAATGGATTGAAATGAAAGTAGATCCCTCAGCAAGGTTGCATACTCTATTATCCCTTTCCCTGTTAGCAGAATGCTGGGCCAGGAAGATCCTTCTCAGTGATGAGCCTCATCTGAAGAGGTGACGAAGGGGTTAGAGCAAACTTGTCCCTTACTTCCTGTTCTCTGTGGTTACTCTCTAGTTTTTTCCCCATGGTGTTGCTGCACTTTCTTTTACTATTATTTAGTATGCGTGTGTGTGTGTGCGTGTGCATGTGCGTGCGTGCATGTGTGTGTGTGTTTTGCCTGGCCTTTGCCACAGAACCCCTGTAGAGGTCAGAAAGCAACTTGCCGACATCAATTCTCTCCCAGCACTCTGCTCCTCTGAGGATGAAACTTAGATGGTCAGGCTTAGCAGCAAACACCTTTACCAACCAAGCCATCTCGCTCCTGCTACTGCTACAGTTTTTAAACTGAACTCCTATGCTCTCACAGAACCATCAGTTGTCGATATATTACTGTCTATTTGTGCCATAGGGACAGACATTAGACAGGGCTGCAGGGCTACTCTCCTCTCACCACAGTCATCATCTCTCAGATTTTAGATTGGCTCAGATTCTACCATATTCCAGGGGCACTCATAAAGCCAAATTTAGGATTGAGTAGATATATAAGAAACTAATATTATGTTAATATATGTCAATAAAAACTGGCAAATGTATACAGGAAAAGAGTTTAATTAAGTGAGATTTTAAAAGAAAGTTGGTTTTTGTCTGCCTGACTTTGTTGTTATGGATGAGTGTACTGCAGATGCTGACTCACTGTGCTCACAAGGCTGCAAAAGGTGGGGATTTTCTGGCCCACTGAAGCTAAATCTGAATTTAAAAGCAGCCTTATCAAATGTGACTTGCAGGCCCTCCCAAATGGTGCTCTTCAGAGGGCCCAGCTGCTTCTTATTCCACCAAAGCTGTGATGTGTGCATTAGTGAAGCTGGGATTCTGGGTGGCAAAGAGGCTGGCGGGCTACTCATCACAATCAAAGAGGAGCAGTGACTATTCTAGGTCCCAGGCAACAGAAGTGCAGATGTTGCCATAGCCAGACCTACAGTGCACATTGCATGGTAGCTAACTCATCAAGGAGAGAAACAGAGAGATGGGAAGAGAACAGAGACTAGGGACTTGTGAGCTGACAGCTCAGTGAGTTCACTGTTACTTCTTTTTTCTCCTCTTCTTCACCTCTGACTCTTTCTCCTTTCTCGTCTCTTTCTCCTTCTCTCCCTCCCATCAATCCTTTCTTCCTTTCTGATAGTCATGATTCTTACCTACCTTGTCCTTTCTTTTGTTTGATTCCTTCATAGGTATAAAATATAGAAATTACAAAAGTAGCTTTTAAATTTCATTTCATGGAATTCTCTCTCTCTCTCTCTCTCTCTCTCTCTCTCTCTCTCTCTCTCTCTCTCTCTCTTTCTCTCTTGCTCACTCATTCTCTTGAAGGTGAGATAAACCTGTTTTTGTTAAGATCCCAAGTGTGGAATGAAGAATATTCTTGTGAGAGAACAGGTGATGTTAATCCACTAGAAGACAAACCACCTCATGAGGGAGCTTGATTGTTGCCAGCTGAAAAGATCTATGAACAGACTCTGGGAGGAGATATATAAATGAGCCCAAAACTGGAGGCGGGGCCTTTGGAGACTTGGGATAGTTTTGCTGTTCACCTCTCCACTCCGAGAAGCTGCTAGAGAGAACCGCTCAAGAGGGAAGGCTTCAGGGCTCTGGGCTCCTGCTGAAGTTATGCGTTCTAGTTACTCCAGGTTCCATCAGAAGTAATCCTGCTGATCACGCCAGGAGAATCATTCCTCATAACTGATATCCTTATGGTTTTGTTACTGTATTCTTTAATCTCCTTTTCCTATTGTTTAGGGTAGTCAGATTATAAGTGAGGTACGCTTAGTTAATAAGTTCATAATAAAATCTCTCCTCTCTCTCTCTCTCTCTCTCGCTCTCTTCTCTCTCTCTCTCTCTCTCTCTCTCTCTCTCTCTCTCTCTCTCTCTTTCTTTCTTCTTTCTGGAAAAAAGCAATTCATCAATGAGATAACTTTATATCTAGATGCTAGAAAGAAAAGCCTACCATGATATAAATGGAAGTAGTTACTTGAGAGATTGCTTTCAGAAGAATAGGAGCAAGGAAAATGGTTGGCCAAAAAAAGAGAGTTGAACAACACTCTTCTCTCAACTAGGGTCCAACCTTATCCCACAAAGAGAGCACTTAGCCATGAAGTGTACCATGGAACATCATCCTGCTCCAAAGGCAGAGGAGCCTCGCCACTTCTTGCACCCATAATTCCATCTGTAGCTGGCTGCAGTGTGCCTGAGAGAAGAAGGCTACCGTTATACACAAAGTGGTTCTAGTCAACCAAAGACTGGGGTCAGCTTTAAGATACAGAGCAGCCAGTGTTCCTCCGAGTCAGATTGTCAAGCATCCTACCTAGTGAGTAAGCTTTGGGCCTGGCAAAGCAACAACACTGCCTCCTAAAACCCTCGTGGGGCCACGGCCTCTAATTGTTGTTTTCCATTTCATATTTCTGTGGAATTTCTCATTTAATAAAATTAGTAATTATCTTTCTATATCTACTGCTGTTGAAGATCTTATATCTCCTTATTGTTTTATAGGCTTACTTTTTGCGTGTTTGTTTGGTTGGTTGGTTGGTTGTTGAGACGGGTTGGTTGTCCTGGAACTCCCTTTGTAGACTAGGCTGGCTAGAGATCTGTCTGCCTCTGCCTCCTGAGTGCTAAGATTAAGGGTGTGCACCACCATACCCAGTTTATATGCTTACATTTTGAGGGTTCTTCTTATTTAAAATTCTTCTCAGACAATGTATTTTGATAATATTTTCTCTCCCCAAACCATTGCCAGATCCTCTCCCATTGTCCTACCCACCCAACTTCATGTTTCGCTTTCTTTCAGAAAATCAAAACAAACAAACAAACAAAAACCCTTAAATACTAAACACACACACATACACTAAAATGAGGCAAAAGAACACCCCCTACACACACATACCCCACACAAAATAGACTCCATTAATTTTGGCCATCTACTCCTGGCCATGGGTCTTACCCTTGCATATGTGACACGTCATTGGGGAAAATTAATTTTTCCTTTGCTAACAGTTAAATATTGCAGATAGCTTCATTTTTCTTTGTTGGGGTTTTGTCTGGTTTGAACCCATGTGTGTTCCCTCAGTCTCTGTGAGTTTATATGTGCATCATCACAGTTATGTGTGTAAGACGCTGTTTTCTTACAGTCGTCTATTGCCTCTGGCTCTTTCAATCTTTCTGGCTCCTGTTCTACAGGGATCCTTGAGTCTTTAGGGGAGTGGTGTTTGTGAAGAAATGCCATTTATGACTGAGAGTGGTCAGCCTCATGTATCTGTGCCCCAGTATTCAGAATGTGAAGGTCAAATTCAAATATTACCACTTGAAATTATTGCTTTGCTGCATCAAAAATATCATAACACATAAGATTAGCCGTTGAGTCAAAGAAAATAGCTGTGAATGTCTCAGATCAAAAGTTTGTAAAAAAAAAAAAGACTGGGGTGGGGTGGGGATGGAACTGGGAGGAGACAAAGGAGGGGGCTACAATTGGAAAATAAAGTGAGTAAATTAAAAAGTAAATTACTTAAAATTTAATTAATTAAAAATATTTTTAAAAGGAAACGTTTGGCTTCTTCAGTGCCTATATTTTAGAATTTGAGTTCAGACAATCTAGTATCTAAACTCAGGCTAGTTCTCTGGGATACTTTTTATTAATCAAAAGCAAAAAGAATCAATC
Source organism: Acomys russatus (assembly GCF_903995435.1). Taxonomy (NCBI): domain Eukaryota; kingdom Metazoa; phylum Chordata; class Mammalia; order Rodentia; family Muridae; genus Acomys; species Acomys russatus. The sequence goes on from NC_067140.1 coordinate 74,612,811, forward strand.
TGTTTGCAGGAACTCTGGATTCTCAACTCTGAAGAAATACAAGTACATTGTGTCTGGTTGCCCTTAGTCTAAGCTGTACTTTCTAGCCATGTGGGTGGTAATGCAATCATGGATAAGATTAATTAAATTAAAAGCCTGTTTTTATTGTGCAGAAAATACAGAAAATCCAATCTTCCCTGACAGCCTGGAGCTGGATGCCAGTTCTAATGGAATCATTGTGGAATTGGTACAGCCAGGCTGCATGCCAGTTAAGGAGGAGGGGACCATGCCAGGTGTGTGCAGCCTCTACCTTGGGTTTTGAGATTTTCATTGAGCAATATTCATAACCCGGATTTACACAGGACTGAGTCCTGAACCTTCCTTTTTGCTGCTCAGTATGCCCAGTATTCCCTTCAGTAAGCCTGGCGCCCTGGTTCTGGAATCCTTGGAAAATCACAGGAGCCTTTCTAATTCAATTCCTCAGCCTTCCACCAGCATGTCTTACTTTAGAAATTTTTGAGAGTCTCTCTGTTACTCTCTATCTTTCTGTCTTGTGCCTGTCTGTGTGTGTCTCTCTCTATCTCTGTCTCTGTCTCTCTATCTCTCTCTGTCTCTCTCTGTTTCTCTTTCCCTCTTTCTCTCTCTCTCTCTCTCATGTGTGTGTGTGTGTGTGTGTGTGTGTGTGTGTGTGTGTGTGTGTGTGTGTAACCTTCCCCCACAGTCTTTCAGGAGCTTCATCTCCCAGAATGTACTTGGAGGTGAACACAATTTATGTTGTGTCCTATTATTTTTGAATTAGGCCTTTTCCTAAAAATATAATAAAATAAAAAAATCCTCCTTCATGTCTTTTACTGGACACTGGAGATACCCATCTTTGAGGTGCTCTGAGGTTTCAGGTTCATCCAAGCGTTGTTGTGGCTTTCATTGTAAGGCTTTTCCATTTTCTTTTTGCTCCGTTCATTTCCATCTTCATTAACTAATTTATAAACGCTTAAAGATGTCAAGTCCTATACCAAGAATGTTTTTTCCTATACTCATCTTTTCATACATCAAAAATAATTTCTGCAATTGCAAACCATAGCACTCATTTCTACATTAGAATGAATTTAATTCTAAAGTCATGCCCTTATATTGTAATACTTATAAGGAGAGGATCTTAGTTTGAGTTGAACATTGGATTACCTAGAATAATTTAGGACTGGGTCCCATTCCTAGGAAATCTGGTGAATTCTAGATTTATATATTTCTTGGGTACAAGAACAGTGGAAACTAAACTAAGCCATACTGTATGGGGTCAACACGGCTCAGTCTCACCAAGGACTGGAATCCTCCAAGCTCTGACAGTCCATGTCCTCATATATTAGGCAGGAAAATGATCAGAGCCAATTTAGTTGCTGCCATCTCAGGCACGGGGAGATAATTTGATGCAAAAGTCATAGCTTCTCACACAGTCATGAACACCCGAGTTCATTGAAAATGCTAGCGTGCAAAGGCTATTGTACAAGTTTGTAATTCCCAGCTGGAGGAGATGGAGACAGGTAGATCCCAGGAGCTCAGGGGACACACTGGCCAGCCTGTACTGTCCAATCAGTGAGCCAGTGGAAGAGCCCATCTCAAAATAAAAACAGAGAGGGACCACCTGAGGCTGTGCTAAACCCCTGCAATTTCCCCCTCACACACATGCACCCACGTGAGCATAATACACACACACACACACACACACACACACTGTCATACTACATACAAAATAAATCCACATATATAACTAACTTCAATTCAGTTAGTAAGATGAAGAGACACATGAAAAAATACACCACTTTTATTTGTCATTATAATACTGCCATTACAATGATTTTAAAGTGTTGCTTATAAACAAAAGCTGACTATAGTCGCACACATTTCTAATCCCAGTGCTCATGAGACAGCAACAGGTGGGTCCCTGGGGCTTGGCACCCAGCCTACTAGCCTACTTGTGAAATCTCAATTCAATGGGAGACTTTGTCTCAAAAAAATGGTAGATGCCGCCAGAGGAATGACTCCTAAGGTTGATTTCTGGCCTCCACATGAATGCACATATATAGACCTATACACAGACACACGTAGCAAAAATAAATATATAAAAAAATAATTTCAAATATCAATTAATAGATGAATGGAATAATTGAACCACCTTATTTTTTAACGCTTTCAACTCTGTTTTAATAATGATGTCAAAGTGCTCCTTCGAAAACCAATTACAAAAACAAACACACATAAATGTTTTTCTATTATTTTCCATATTTCCACGTGTCTCATCTGGCACTACACAGAACATCAATCCCCAAACATAGAGGTTGGAGTATACTGAATACTGTCTTTGTAGAAATAGGCATTAAAAGACTACTCATTAGGCTGAGAAAATACTTCAGTTGTTAATGCGTACCATAAAAAGCACCTACATTAGATCCGAGAACCCACTCAAAAACAAAACAAAACCTGATTGCAAGGTGCATCCCAGCACTGAAGAAACAAAAACAGGTAATCCCTGGGACTTGCAGATCAGCTCCTTTATAGCCTGCCCAGGAGGCTTTCAGCCAATGAGGGACTCAGTCCCCAGCACCCACATGAACGCAAACACATGGGGAGGTAGGGGAGGAAGCAGGATACACTCTGTATTTAAACTTTAATCTGTCTAAAAGTTTTGCCAACCAATGACTGATTCAATTTGAGGTCCATGCCATGAGAGGAGGCCGATATCTGATACTGTCTGAATGGCCAGGAACCAGAAGCTGGATAGCCTGGAGACCCAGAATAAAACCAAACATGATTAGGGAAAAAAATCTCAGTAAAATAATTCCTAATTATATTCTGCTATACTCATAGGATTGGTGCCTAACCCAATCTTAGTCAGAGAGGCTTCACAGCAACTGATGGGAGCAGATGCAAAGGCCCCTGGCCAAACATTATGTGGAGCTAGGGAAAGCCTACAGAAGAAAAGGAGGATGGATTGTAGGAGCCGAGGGGTCAAGGACACCATGAGAGCACAGCCCACAGAATCAACTGAGTAGGACTTATAGAGTCTCACAGAGAATGAAGTGACAATCCGGAGCCTGCATGGGTCTGAGGTAGACTTTCCGCATCTATATTATGGTTGTGTAGCTTAGTGTTTTTGTAGGACTCCTAACAGTGGGAGTGAGGGTATCTCTGACTCTTGTGCTTGCTCTTGGGACCCTTTCCTTCTACTGGGTTGACTCATCCAACCTTGATACGAGTTTGTTCCTAACCTTACTGTAATTTCTTATGCTGTGTTTGTTTGATATCAGTGGGAGGCCTGCTCTTTTCTGAAGGGAAGTGGATCTAGGGTACAGGGGAGGTGGAGGGGATTCCATAAGGAGTAGAGAGAGGGGAAACTGTGGACAGGATGTAATAAATGAGAGAATCAAATGGCTGAGAAACACTTAAAGAAATGCTCAACCTCCTTAGTCATCAGGGAAATGCAAATCAAAACAACTCTGAGAGTCCATCTTACACCCATCAGAATGGCTAAGATCAAAAACTCAAGCAACACCACATGCTGGCGAGGATGTGGGGAGAGAGGAACACTCCTTCATTGCTGCTGGGAATGCAAACTAGTACAGCCACTTTGGAAATCTATCTGGTGCTATCTCAGAAAAATGGGAATGGGGCTTCCTCAAGACCCAGCTATTCCACTCCTTGGAATATACCCAGAAGATGCTCCAGCACACAACAAGAAACTTTGCTCAACCATGTTCATAGCAGCCTTATTCATAATAGCCAGAACATGGAAACAGCCTAAGTGTCCCTCAGTAGAAGAGTGGATAAAGAAACTGTGGTACATATACACTATGGAATACTACTCAGCTATTAAAAACAAGGAATTCCCGAAATTTGTGGATAAATGGATTGAGCTTGAGATGATCATAATGAGTGAGTTAACCCAGAAGCAGAAAGAATCAAATGGTATATACTCACTTATATCTGCATACTAGCCCAAGGGGCATGTCCCACAAAAGCCTTCACTTACCAGGAAACTGGGACAGAGGGGAGGGCATCCTATTGGGACTCTAAATGAGAGATGCATGGGAGAATAGCAAAATAAAAGGATCCAGAGGGTCCTAGAAATCTACAAGTAGAACAATATGATAGGCAGATTTGGGCCCAGGGGTCCCGCTCAAACTAAGGCACCAGCCAAGGACAATACAGGAGGTAAACTTTAAACCCCTTCCCAGATCTAGCCAATGGTCAGAATATTCTCCACAGTTGAGTGGAGAGTGTGATACGACTTTCTCAGGTACTCTGGTGCCTCACATTTGACCATGTCCCCTGGAGGGGGAGACCTGGTGGCACTCAGAGGAAGGACAGCTGATAGCCAAGAAGAGACTTGATACCCTATGAGAATATACAGGGGGAGGTAATCCCCCTCAGGAACAGTCATAGGGGAGGGGAATAATGGGAAAATGGCGGCGGGGGCGGGGAGGAATGGGAGGATACAAGGGATGGGATAAACATTGAGATGTAACAAGAACAAATTAATAATAATAAAAAAAAGAGAGAGAGAAAAATAAATTAAAAAAAATAAAGTTTTGCTTTTTTAAAAGTTTGGCTAACCAGAATATTTTCTACTGCAAAGCAGTTATGGTGGTTGAGAAAGAAAAATGGCCATGGGGCTCTCAAATTGTCTCAAAATGAAGAACCTAAAAACAGCAAAGCTGCCCAGAAAGGTACTGACAGAATAAGATGGCAATATCGGTGTCTTGCCCCTGAATACCAGTTCACTGATTGATTCATGTCACATACTAAGCCTTTTCAAGCTCTTTGTCCTTAAAAGAGTAAGGGGAGCAAAAACACATTTGATGGACAAAAGTGAAGTCTTGTCCCTAGGATGTCAGATTTCAGCACTTTTCTTCCAGATAAGAATCTTGAAGAGGGTTCCTTCTTAGCAAAAGAGGATGTGCTGGCTAGTTTTAAGTCAACGTGACACATGCTAAGAGTTTTTTCAGAAGAGATAACCTCAAATGAAAAAGTACTCAAGTCATTGTGGTCTATGGGTAAAAATGTGATGAATTTCTTGACTGATGGCGTTGGGGGAGCCAGCACCTTGCAGGTGGTGTCACTCCAGGGTAATGGGCCTATAGTTGGTAGTGAGTGGTTTGTGCAACCCATGAGCTACAAGCCAGTAAGCAGCTCCCCTCCATAGCTTGGTTTCAGTTCCTGACTTCAAGTTTTTGTCCTACTTTAAAGAATAAACTGGAAATTTTAAGGTGAAATAAACCCTTTCCTTTCTAAGTTGCTTACAGTCACAATGTTTTATTACAGCCGTAGAAACCCTAATACGACAGAGGAGTTACTTCTTTTTTAATTGATTTTTCTTTTTTGATTTATTTTATTTTATTTTTATTCATTTTGTTTTTTACATATACATTTACATTATTACACATATATACAATAAATTACCAATCGCTACAAGAACCATGAAACAATTAGGAATTATATAAATGTTATATTCTTGGTGTTTTGGCTATTTGTATTTGACAGCCTTGAAGAAAACATTTTTCCTATCTTGACGCATCTAAAACTCTGAGTGTAAGTCAATCTCCATCACATCTTGTCATTACCAACTTAAAACATATATCTAGACCTAAAAACATCTTAACCCCTAAACCGCTTAGCTTCATTCTAAAACTAAGCTACCGGGCCTTCAACTCCGTCAGAGACTTCAGAAGGAATAAACTTGATTACCTGAGTATTCCAGGAGTGTATGAGGCGATGACAGAGACAGTTTTCTACCTGAATAGTCACCCAAAAACTCTCAATTATGTTGGAGCACCTTCTTCAGCCTTCTGGCCCAATATATCTGACAGACATATTTGTGAGGCAGGAACTATTGAGGTCTTACATACCCTGTCTTGGCAGAATTTGGCTCATATGACAGAGGAGTTACTTCTATCCCAGTCAAATACATGTGGCATTCACCTGCCATGTCTTTCCTCTTTAACGTCATGGTATTCTCCTTGAGAATGTATCCCAAGAGTTCCTCAGAAATGATGGATAGAATGTGGTTGTTGTATACAAGCAAAGGAGTTGATCTTTTATCAGCACAGGTCTTGCTGATCCAGATGGCGCACTGTCTTTTCTAACTCTTACACTGGCTTCATCTTCTCGCTGAGTTTCTTCTGGGGCATAGAAACACTTACCACTGAGGAAACGCTTTCATCTCCCAAGATACAGAGATAGAGGCTGCACACGGGGCTGAGGAGCCATAGAAATTGAGAGCCTTCCTTGTATAAGGGTTGAAACAGCAATGCTGCTTCGGTGTCATCAATCAGCAGTCACAAAGACCGGAGAAAATATTCTCCCCAGGGACTTAATCAGTCTGAGGGATGCTGTGTGCTTGGACGATGGAAAACAGAAAGCGGGCAGTTGGTTCAGTTATAATTTATCGCTAGCCATTGGCCAAGATAGATAAGTGAGGTCACAGCAGCTTGACCACAGCTCCAGGTGGGTATTCTGTTTAGGCCTGTGGCAAAATCCTGATTCAGGAAAGAGGAAAGCAGGAGTTATTTTATTAAATACAATAATGTATGTCTTCCCTTCTGCAGAGGATTTCAGCGAGTGAAATGGAGACCAGAAAAATTGTACTGCTCTTCTAGGCTAGGGAAGAGGAACACGTCCTTTAAACTCCTGTCTGTCCTACAGCCCAAGGCTGCTCATTTCTGGGATTGCAGCAGCATCATCTCTGCAGGCTGTTTTTTCCTCCTTGATAGGGGTACCTTGTCTGACTCCTCTTGGGTTTTGTTCATGGCTCCTGTTCACTCACCATACTTTTGCCCTATTTTCTTTTCATTGTAGCAATACATCATTCAAATTCTCTCTCTCTCTCTCTCTCTCTCTCTCTCTCTCTCTCTCTCTCTCTCTCTCTCTCTCTGTATCTATCTATCTATCTATCTCTATTGCTTCCTTCTTTCTTTCTTTCCTTCCTTTTTTCCTCCCCCCACCTCAACTCTGTTTCCTTGTTGGTTACTTGCTGCACTGTAAGAGGGGCCGCTTCTTGCTTACATTAGCTCTGTTACATACAAAGGTGCCTAGATGACAATAGATGAATGGTACATATTGAGTTAATGACGTGATTGGTTCCTATGTGCTTGCCCAATTATAAGCTGCTGTTACCAAGCCATGTCTTCAAAGGAAACTGAGGACAACTACACAACCAGGCCGACTCAAGAGTTTGAGAGATCATGAAGGCCAGAATTCAGAAAGGATTCAGATACTGGTGTGAGGGGTGACCAGGAATTGTCAGATGTGGGTAGAGGATACGACACGACTGAGGTCAGAAAGCCTGGAAGCCAGGCAAGCTCATGCTTCTTCTAAGAACATTCCTATCTGTCTTCTGAAGCACAAAGGCATTCCTATGAGCCAACAGCCTAAAGCTCAGCTTTATACTCCAGTGAACATCCTTAGCAAAGAAGAAACAGAAGAAACAGAAATAGAAAATTACTTTTAAAACAGCCCTTGTTGATATTATGGCATAATAGGATTTAAAGAGACATTCTAGCTGGGATCATTACCCTCTGTGACTAGATATTGAGGAAAATTAAAGATAAAAACTAATTAAAAAGCATATAAAGCATTGTGAAGGCAACATAGTTGTGCATTAGAACATGGCATTAGGGCATCCAGGCAAACCCTCAACAGCAATGCAGGGCATCAGATTAATGAGACCATTTGCCTCTATGGTCAGTGTACCTTGTCACCATCATTAAAGAACCATTTATTGAAGATTTAGAGTGTGTGGGGATATATGCAAGAAAGAGCATTGTAATTCTAAAGTTTGTAGAACAGAGCTGTAGTTTGGTATTTTTAAACTCATGACAGGTTTAATTTTAGTAATAACTTAAAAATATCAAAAGATGCTGTGCTTGTAGCTGGCTTCTTGAAAATCTACTGGGTTCTGCAGGTTTTGTCCCAGCCTTTTTGTTTTCTACTTTGGTGTCATCTACAATCATCTTTTTAAGTTAAAATTATTTTTACGTATATATATATGTTTTACTTGCATGTATGTTTATACACATTTTATGTGAATGATGCTTGTGGAAGCTACAAAAGGCCATCAAATTCCTTTAACTGAAGCTGGAGATGATTGTGAGGTGCCATGTGGGGGATGAGAATTAAATCACTGAGCCATGTCTCCAGCATCTAAAACATTTATTTTGATGCCCATTTTTTATTATAGATTTGCAGCACAAAGCTACAATACATGCCACTATCCCATTATTAAAGTAATGGTTAGGGCCAGTGGATATTTTCACCTGACTGCTCAGTCCTTGCTGTTAAGCTGGATCTAGGAGATAAGCTTTGGCCAGGGCATCATAAATTGAAGTGAGGAATGGATGTCACTTCCCAGATGAGGCTGTTAAAAACTCATATTCCTCCTCCATCGTCAGATGGCCATCTCAGAAACCTTACAAGTCACAGAGGAAAATGGTAGGAATAAAACATCCAGGAAGACTGCTTCTTGAGGCAATAAGGTAGAAGGGGGCGTCTACAGATCTCATGTTTCACGACTTGGCACAGACGTTGATGTATCAAGGTACACTAACACACATTGAGATGCCGAGTTCCTCTGTTGCCTGTCTCCCCTAGGTTTTTAAAGTCATCATTCATAGTCTCATAGTTGCAGTCACTTCAAGCTAGAGGCGCCAATGGAGAATTGCAAATATTTGTTTTCTGACTGACCATAAAGATTTTACATGTTAGCTTATGGGATGAATTCGTGAATTTCTGATTCAACAAGATAAGTCTATTCATATACCCTAGCAAGGGTTTCAATAGATGTCTAAGCTCACATTTAAGCTATTATTTTCATAGCTTCTTCTGAAAACAGGCCTGACAATTCTTAAGTATTAGCATGAAATGTTCTAGGTATTGACATCCTTGTGCTTTTTTTCTAAAAAAACAAAACAAAACAAAACAAAACATTATGTGTACTTAGTTACCAAGGGAATAAAGAGTTGCCTTAAAGTGACAGAACTGCAGTCACTGTTTGAAAGGGCTGTCTCAACAGAGCTGAACGAATGCCTAGACCTTTCCAGATGACAAGGGGACTTAAATCACGCTTGCATTAACGAGAGAGTTCTCATTCTATTCTATTGAACTGCAGCCATCTCCAACAAGAGTATTATATTGCCTTTCATATTAAATTGTATTGCAGGAGTCTGGCAAGAACTGGGGTGTACAAATCAAGGTTCAGATGAGTACGCTTGATAGAATAGACCAGTAACAGGGCAGAGGTCATGTTCTGTAAGAGGGCAACAGTGCTTTGGGAACATATGACCCTACAGTGTTTTAAGCATTTGTCAGAGATGCTGTAGCTGAATTATGAACCTTAGCGGATGAACACAGTTAGCTAAGCTTCTATTGAGAAGCAAACTGTTTGCTCACCATTGGATGTTATACTAACTCTTTGCAGGGACAAAATTACCACATGAGAAAACCTATGCGTAAAGTGTGTCTTTGTATACTTTGAAACAATACCAAAAGTTTATTGACAATTATTATTTTTTGTAATCCACCAAACAAGTTATTTGAGTTGGTATTAATATTAACTCCAGTTTACACAATAAAAGAACAAAATGAAGGATGCATAGTGTAGAAACTTTATGCTAATTTTTGAAGAGCCCAGATCTAATGAGCATGCAGTCAAGATTGAGCTCATTCTACCATCTTCTGGTGCCCTGTTAGGCGTGTTCTACATCAAGCTCAGGGTTTAGTAGGGAAGGTGCTAAGGCTAATATCAGGTATTCCTGCCAATCACTCTCTAACCTAAAACCAAGGTAAACTGAAAAATAATAATTTTAGTATTATAAAAGAAATAAATTGTGGAATAATTAATAAAATGCACAATAAAATGTGATGAATATTAGAGAAAAAGATAAAGGAATGTCAGAAAGAAGGATGAAAGCTGGAACAAGAGATAGAGAATGAGGGCTGAATGTAAGAATATAAAAGATGGGTGGAAAGGACAGAGGGTAGAAGCAAGGTAAGTGTATGATAAATATATGGACTGAGAAACAAAATTAATTTAACTGGTTGTACAGATGTAAGAAATGCATGCCTTTCTAACCCATGAGTGCTCAGAGTGATATTGAGAAAAGTTCTCAATATTGATAAAATAAAGACTAATGGCAAAGGTCTTCTGAGATTTCTGTGTAGCCATACAGCTTGCTTAGCAATTTCACTTTAGCCATCTTTTTCACGCATGTCAAATTTGCATGCTATGTTCTACCCTAGATTTCTTTCAACTGAGTATCTTCCCCATAAAGGTGATGGGAGATTTCAAGATGCTGGTGTGTTCAGTGCTCTCCAAGGGTGCAATTTTCAGAAGAATATTATACTTCCCTGCCCATATAGAACAGCTGCAAGTTAACTTTTCTTGTGAGAAAGACTATCTGGACTTAACGCCTTTTAGTTACCAGCTCAGTCTCCCTCCATCACTTGCTGCCACACATTTAGCAAGTATTCTTTTTAATGAAGTGATACAATGTGAACAGCATGCAGCTGCTAAGAGGTTTTAGGAAAGAAGGGAACACGATATATTAAAAAAAAAAAATTAAGTGTGATGTTTAGTTTTGTTTGTCAGTTTGACAGAGTGTAGATTCACCTAAAATGCATTCTCCATAAGGAATTAATTGTCTAGAGCTGGTTGTTTTGTGGGATCACCCGTGAAGGATCATCCAGACAATGTTTACCCAGGCAGGAAGATCTACCCACTCTAGGCAGGGGATTCTGAAGCATGGAAGAATGGAGAAAGCAAGCAGAATGCTAACATGCAGGCATTCATTGCTCTTTGTTTCTGACCATGAATATTTATATGACCAATTCCCTTGGGCTCCTGCCACTGTGACACTGTGACATCCCTGCTTTGGTAGACTCTAACTTGAAGCTGTGTATAAAGGGAAAAAATCTTCCCTAAACCGCTATGGTCAAGGAATTTTTTTTTTCAAAGCAAAACAAAACACAGTACACAAAGTAAATTGCTTCAGTGGGTCAAGAATTAGATGACAGAATGTGTCTCCACAAAGTGAATGATTAAATGTCCCAGATTGGGAGATCATTTGCAACCATCGAAACGGGGCTGTTGTTTTCTTCATGGTGACCCTTGGCAGTGCCTCAGAGTATTATCTCCCAGAAACAAATTCTAGAAGAAGAATTTGAGTAGAGATACAATATTTAAATTATGTCATGAAACACAGCTGGTAGGACATGACATATGGTAGACAAGGAGGGATGAAAGCAGAGTTACCATAGAATCACATGAAAGAACAAAGGACCTGGACAAAGCTGGAGAATACAGGGACTGTGGACGCTTCTACTCCAGGCTATTCCAATAGCCCAAGAGCTGAGAGAGCAGGTGTGTGTACAGTTTTCATTAGTCATTGGCTAAAGGCTGTTCTAGCAGAAATGAATGTTAAGGTAGGCTCCAGTGATCAGGCAAAAGGCCCCAGGCAAAGAGGAGCAGGTGGTTGAGGTATCAGAGGGAATGATATGCCCTGGGCTATTAGGAAAATGCCATATGGGTGGAATAGTCCAGGGTTGGTGCACAGCCACCTAACTCTATTCAAGACTGAACCAAAAAGGAAGAGTGATTTTCGTTTTTGCTTTCATGGGGCCTTAGAATCAGTCACTATCGGAATAGTCTTAGTACAGCGCCATGAATCCTCTATTATTAAATCTAGTTTGGACATACAGAGAAACGTAAAGAGGTTAGTTGCCTTGGCAAAGCCATACAACTACAAATAATGCCAGCAAATCTGCATCTTAAATCTTCTGACACAGCCTCCAAACCATTTCTCTATTTACATTACATTGTACTCTCTCTGCCAGTTTCAAATGGAAGGCAGGCCAGAGCTCTCTGCCCTTCACTGAAATCTAAATATGGAAAAGAAGAGTCAGCCCAGATAGCCAAGCATTTGCTGAGCTCAGCAAAGGTGTGGGGAGAATACAGTAACTACTGTGAACCACCCTGCCTTATGGTGACTGATTTACCTTAACAGTACAACACACTTTCACAGTTCCCAGCCTTGCAAAGGAAAGATTTAATCTCATTTACATTTTTTATGAAAGGAAATATAGAAGTTATGAAATTGATACAAATGACAGCACATCTGCAGATATCCATCAGGTTATTGTAAGGGTATATTGCTCAGGACAGTCTAGCAAGGGACAATGAATGATGAAATGAAGGCTGGGCAAAAGATTGTATAATTAAAGCTGAAGAGAAGCTGCTATTGAGTTTCATCTGTTATTCACACACACACACACACACACACACACACACACACACACACAAATGACATTGTAGTCAGGCTTCTTTGTCTCTTTGAAACTTATCTTCTGAATAATCCACATTTCCAGAAACTGTACCATCTTCTTAATTATCATCCTCTGGGTCTTGTGCACTTCCTAGGAGGCCTTTTTAAATGGGCATTAGGCACCTTTACAGGACCCACTCTATAGGAACAATGGTTCTTATCAAAGAAGGATACAAGCAAGATGTGAAGTGAGGTTCTTATGAGCCAGGCAAGGTTTGACAGCTCTGAGATCAAATCCTGTTAATTGTATATAAATTCACAGTCTCCTGTCTCTGGAATGTCATCATACTGAAAATCCTGAAAAAAAAAAAAACCCACATAGCTTTTTCTAGAATGTGATTCATTCCACATATAATGTCATGGATTTGTTTTATACTTTTGGAATTTTTTAAGAAAAACCATCTTATACACAAAGTAATCAAATTGACACACCTCAATAATCTGTCCTCCTCAACTTGCAGACTTAACTAAAGGGAAAATTTTCCATGGGTCCATGTATAAATGAAACGGGGAATACTTTGGCAAGTAGAAGCATTCCATGCTGGCATAAACTGCCAGTAGCCTAGTTTCCATGTATGTCAACCTCCCAATGTTCATTATATGCATTCGATGTTTCTCAACTACTGAATTCTGAGAGGGATAGACAAGTCAAGGGTTTCATCAGTGCATCAGGTGAAGAAGGGAAAATGTAGCAAGATAATGAAGAAGAAAAGAGTATCAGAGAGATATGTAGAGAAATGGGGAGAGAGAAAGAGGACAGGAGGATAGAAGGTGAGCATGGGCCAAGCAAACAGTGAATGTTCTGCCCAGAAGATGAGCCATATTCCTGACTTTTACTCTTTGTTCTATTTCTATGAAATATTTTTAAATTCTATTTATTTTTATGGGTATGAACGTTTCGTGTGCATCTATGTCTGTGTGCCACATATGTTCCTGGTACCCATAGAAGCCACAGGGTGCATCAGACACTTTGGGACTAGAGCTACAGACAGATGGGCTGTAGAGACTCTGGAGTAAGAAAAGTCATTACAAGTCCCACCCACTTGTAAATTCTATGAATGGCAATTATGACCTGCCAGACAAGATGTGACCTCTAGTGCAACAATGACATGACTGTTCTGTGCATAAAGAAGAGTTTTATGATTGGATTTGGGGTTGGCTCCACAGAAGGAACTTCTGTTTCCTGTAAACCAAGTCAAGAGCTGATAGCTAGAGAGGCCATAGGCCATAGAGGAGAACATGTTACTAATATTTTGTTAAATGATCATGCTGTCGAGCTGCCTTCCTAATGTTTGTAGTACTGAACCTTCATCTGAGACGTAGATGAGCAAAGTTGTTACTACAGAAGCTGGTAACTAGCTACAGTGGGGAGACTCAATGATGGTGGAGTGTTTGGCCCGAGGTAGGATAGCTATGAGGCGCCAAGTCTCAGGGGCTGTTCTGGAAAAGGGTGATAGAAAGAATCTAAGCATGCGAAGATATGCAGCAAAAGATCATCTTCTGGATGTGTTATAACTCCTGTATTGTGGCTACCTGCATAAAACTTACACATGACTAAACTAGTTAGCATTTTTCAAGAAGAAATGGGGTCTAAGAGACCCCACATCTCTCTGAGGGACTATTGACAGCTGACGGTTATTGGAAAGCATGGTGTCACTTTCTGAAGTGATGCAACCATTGATATGTTTCCTTTTTTTCAACTAAAAACCTTTATGCCCATGTTCAGGCAAGAAGCTCTAATTAAACTTAATGTGTCACAGACAATAAAAAAGTCAGGATAGTAGAGGTAAAAGGGGCAGTTATTGGGAAAAAAAAGTGTCCGTGAGATAGACAAAAGACAGTAAGAGAAAGGAATGGGGGTGAAACTCCTAAAATTCATCATAAACATTATATGAAATTTTGATAATGAAAAGATTGCACTTAAATAATAAAGGAAATTGTTGGAAGACATGTATTTTTCATTTATTTTTGTGCCTTGTGTACTGCTACAGGCACAGCTTGGATATCTGGAATAATATGAATAACTCAGCAGGCCTTAGGATGCCTGGGTATAGGTGTTCACGCTAAGTGAGAAAACACTCAACTTCCTCACACACTAGGCACCACCCTGCCCTACTTCTATGCCTTTCCCTAGAAGACTAAGGACATGTGTGTTCCTTTCAGAAGCAGGTAGAAGTGGCAAGGAAGAGCCCCAGCTAGGACTTCCCAGAATGCCTCTCTTACTGTGAAAGAAGATGTTAGTGTCCATGATAGGAAAGCAGTCACAGACTGGCTGAATTTCCATGTTATTACCACCCCCACCCCACACACTGATGAACAGAAAAATAGCAGATGGTGCCACTGCAAACAGATAAAGAACACCATTAGGAAACCAACAAGGGATAGCTTTTTTTTTTTTAACAATTTTTTTTATTTATTTTCATTTTTATTTTTATTTTATGTGCATTGGTGTGGGGGGTGTCAGATCAGCTAGAACTAGAGTTATAGATAGTTGTGAGCTGCCATGTGGGTGCTGGGAATTGAACCCAGGTCCTTTGGAAGAGCAGACAGGATTCTTAACCACTGAGCCATCTCTCCAGCCCCGGAATAACTTTTTAAGATGTTCTACAAAGTTACCTGAGGCTAAAGGAGGATGCCATAGGAAGAGTGCATGCTGGGATGCTGCAGGGTAAATCGCTCTGCAGTCTCAGATGTCTTGAGCACACAGCCTGCATAGATCACTAATCTGGCCACCCCTCATAGATGCACAAAGGAAATGTGATAGGAAAAATTGGAGATCATCTCGAGTCAAACAAAAGCCTAGGAAAACTAACCAGCAGGACTGATTAAAACAGGCACAACCCAGAGGCGGTTGTGCTAAACTAAGATCCATTGAAACAAGAGCGCATTTGTAAAAAAAAATGAAAAATAAAGATTTAATTCCCCAAGTTTTTATTATTATTTGCTAGTTTCAATAATTCTAAGTCCCATCACGCGTGGGGTTAGTTATAATTACATGTACCTGCTGCTACAGTTATTTACCAATTTATCTAAAGAGCCTTTGAAATTCACTGTTTAAACTAACTGAGCTACACAAAGTCCATACAGGGGCTGATGTTTTATACACATGCTATATTTGTCTTTATAATGGAGTGATTTGGGTAAGGGTGTGGGGGTTATCACCGACTTGACGTTTCAAATCAGTACATGTCATTGAGGGGTTCTGTGAGCTTCCTACAGCCTGTGTTTGCTATTGTCTGATTTGCTTCCTTTGCTCCATGGATATGTGCCCAAACTCATAAAAATTTCTCAGCAAGGTCTATAGAATGTCACTGGCATTTATAACACAATAATCAAAATGAATTGTTGCTCTGGCAGAGTGAATACACTAGGGCTGATTAATCCACCTGCAGGAGCTCAGCCCTAAAGATGGAAAACACTACAACCATCCTAAGCATTATCCCCATGGGGCTCTACTATTAATTGGTCCAGATTTAAATAGAACTTTTAATCAACTTTCAGGCTTTTAAGTCTTTACCCCCCAAGATCTGCTTGTTCACCTCTAAGAACTGGGAATTAAATGGGAAACTAATGTCAAGGATGGTCCTCCTAAGAGCTCTGATTATAGGATGTTTCCTGTACATTCATACCTTTCAGTGTGTGTGCTGACCAGTTTCATTTGTATAAAGCATTTACTTTCAATTTTATACAAGACACTAGTCTAGGTTAGATCTATACTGAGAATTCAGTCCATCTTAAAAATCTATGCTGGTGAGATATGAGAAAAGGAATCTCATTTACATAGATAATTGACTTAATAAAATGGCTTGTAGTACTGACCTCAGCAGGGGTTTTATTGAACGGATTGATCATTCATTCATTCATTCATTGTGTCAAAGATCAAATCCAAAGCCTCAGACACGCAAGGAAAAATGTTCTGTCACTGAACTGTACTCCTCACCCAGCAGGATTCTTCCATTTTTTTTTCCAGGGAGTTATTAAAACTGTATATCTAGAATAATGGAAATATGAGCATACATGTCTTTTAAACATAAGCAACTTACTAGAAGTCATGGACCCCTTCATGTCTGTCATGTGACTCACAGGCAAGAACCTCAAAATAAATTGTTTCAGGGTAACTCATGACTCAACTCCACACATTCGAATTCTGCCTGAACGAGTGGCCTACAACCTTTCTGAACGCCCTGGCCACAGCAGCTCTTATCAAGTCTCACAGCCAAAAAACATTAATTAAATTAAATTTAAATATAAAGTTTAAAATAAAATAAATTAAAAACATTAACCTAATATGCCTTGACACATTGAATATTTTATAACTGTTGCCAGGGTTCCAAAACTAAGATGTTTCTGACTTTTTCCTGTTCTCTTTCCTCCAGCGTTCTACCTCCTATTAATCTCAAGTGGGTCACAGTAAGTGCAACTCTTTTAGCCAAAGCAAGCTCTAAAGCCTTAAAAGCAACTCACTGTAGAAAATCCCCTCTCTATTTTCCCTTCTCCCCAGAAGTTCCTTATGCCACAGATGTCCTGTTCCATCTCCAGAGAAGAGGGTTACCACACAGATACACAGAAAAGAATCCTAGAAATCAGGCCTTGCTGGAGAATCCAGGATACAGATAGAATTCAGTCAATATTTATGCTATTAAAGGACAGAATTCATTTCTACTGCAAGTTTAATTTTTGGCCCAAATCAAATAATAATAGATATTAAAAGGAAAAAACAAATTTTCATAAGTGAAGAAAGAACTAATTTATTTCAGCCAATAGCATTCACGGTTATTTTTGTATTTACATGATTTACTTACTGATAATGAACTCATAAAGGAATGTTTAAATTTGTATTTAATTCCTATAGTTTTCTAACTCTGTGCTGCTCAAGATACAGAAGGCACTTGCATGATGTGGGCAAGATGGGCAAGTTGAGCTTCACCTTTAGATGTTCTGACTCTGCAGTCTAGGCTGGGAATTGAAACTCTGTTGGTCCATACAAGGTTCTACATCATCCTAAGAAGGAATTTTGATGATTTCATCCTGTAATTGACTCCACACCCCCATCCCTTTTATTTTCTTTGCATGCTACAGATTGAACCTACATTCTCCCACATACTAATTAAGCCTCTATGCTGAGCTGCATCCTTGGCCCCACATAAAGAATTCTGAGGATTATGTCATCCTGACCAATGCAACAGATCTGGTATATAAAAGCAAAGGTAGATCTTTGGGCCAATTTTTCTGTGTGCTCTTACATAATGGGCCACTGTACCCAGAAATTGGAATAAACCACTAGTTATATGCATCAGAGAATTTTTCTTAAGAAAGGTAATTATAAAACAGACAGGCTTTTGAAAAGTTGTATTATATAAACATTGTTATAATAACGTTAACTGAATTTTCAAAAGAAAACTAAACTTTTCCCAATATCTGCAGTTTGTCATAGGTTTCATCTTTGCATTTTTATTATGACATGACATTTCTTTAAAAACCTGTAACCACAGTGACTGTAAATTTAGTGTTTTTAAACAAATTAAGCATATTTCATTCATTTATAATGATTTTATGATTTTGATGATATAGTACTATTAGTAACTTCTTTTGTTTCTCTAACAAAAACAACTTAAGAAAATATGGCTGCTTTTGACTTCCAGTTTGAAGGAGCAGTCCACCATAGCACTAAAGTCGTAGTAGCACAAAGGGGAGGCAGCTGTTGATACTGTATCCATCAGGAAGGAGAGAGAACTGAATGCCCTGCCAACCCAGGACACTGAATGAGGCTGATGTCTTTCTGTCAAATCTAGAAAGTCCCTCTCAGGCATGCCCGAAGGTTTTTCTCCTAAGTTATTCAAGATCCTGTAGAGTTTTGAAACTACTAACCATCACAAGGAACTTATATAATCACCTTAAGTATACCACTCCTGGGCATATACCTGAAAGATGCTCTACCACACAAGGACATTTGCTCAACTATGTTCATAGCAATCTTATTTGTAATAGCCAGAATTTGGAAATAACCTAGATGTCCCTCAACAGAGGAATGGATAAAGAAATGGTGGTACACTTACACAATGGAATACTACTCAGCTATTAAATACAAGGAAGTCTTGAAATTTGCAGGCAAATGGATGGAACTAGAAATGATCATCCTGAGTAGGTAACCCAGATCCAGAAAGACATGAATGGTTTATACTCACTTATAAGTGGATATTAGCCCAATATTGATGTACTCTGAGAGACTCCACCCAGCAGGGAATTGGGGCAGATGCTAGGTTCCAGACCAATACTGGGACTTGTTGCTGGACTCTGGATGGAGCACTGAGAGTGGTATAGAAGAATGGGGGGATGGAAGAACCCAGAGGGTTCAGGAGCCCCACAAGAAGATCATCAAAGCCAGCGGATCTGGACCTAGGGAGGCCTGGACAACCTTGCACCAAGTAAGAACAATGCATGCAGTAAACCTAGATGCTCCTGTTCAGAGCTAGCCAATGGACAGCTCATTCTCCATGGTTGTGGGGAGAGCGGGAACTGACTCTGAGACGAACTCAGCCACTCCCCAATTTGGTTACTTCCCTTTGATGGGGAGGCCTGGCTGCACACAGAGGAAGCAGAACCAGGCTATCTGAATGAAACCTGATAAGCTGTGGTCATATGCTCAGGGAGGAGGTCCCCTTTTGTCAGAGGTCTAGGGAGGGAATATGATGGAAGAGAGAGGGAGGGTGAGACTGTGGAGATACAAGTGAGGGCATAACAATCTGGATGTAATCTGAATAAATTATAATAAATTTTAAAATGTTTTAAAAGAGAGACAAAGTCTAGTTCAACGAGGTAGCACAGGCCTTTCATTACAGCTCTTGGGGGGCAGAGGCAGGTGGATCCCAGTGAGTTTGTGACCAGCCTCTTCTACATAGTGATTTCCAGAATAGCCGGAGCTACATAGTGTGACCCTGTCTCAAATATAACACACACGCACACACATATGGATGAGAGAGAGTGAGAGAAAGAGAGAGAGAGAGAGAGAGAGAAAGAGAGAGAGAGAGAGAGAGAGAGAGAGAGACAGAGAGAGACAGAGACAGAGACAGAGAGACAGAGAAGGAGGTAACTATATTATACTCTCAAAGCTAAAACTGAAGCATAATGTATACATACAAATTGCTAATCTAAAATTTGCTTTTGGTTTCCTTTTTTCTACTCTATAACAGAGTTGTTCATTTGTAATTAGAATGAGTCTTAACTATTACCCTTTAATGATGTCACCTTGAGATATGAAGTCTACTTTATAAGGGATTGCCCACATGTGCTGAGGATAGGTCTTTTGGAAAACTATTGGAGATAATTTTTAGAATATTGGCAATTAGCAGTCTGAATTCCTTTCTTCTTGTCTGATCAGCAAAGTGTTGTCCAGCCCTCTCCTAATCCACAATTTTTTGATTTTGCAGGATTCTACCATTTTCAAAAAATAAATGTGTCTTCCACTGAAAATCTATTTTAAAAATTTTCAACGTGGCTGATTGCTTCATGAGGGCGGGAACTTAAGTCATTCCTAACTGATGTAGTTTTCAGTGCACTGAATCCAGCCAGTTGGTTATAAGAAAACTTAATTTTGAGATAAATTGTTGGATCAAATAATACAGATGTAGAAAAAATAAACATCAAAACAAAGCCAAAGCATAAACACACCCAAATAAAGCAAGGAAGGCTGATAAACTTTGCCAAATGCAGTAAAGTGTGGGGTTTTTATGGCAAGAGTACAATATTATAAACAATAGTCAAAGGAGCAATGATAAATATAAAAATAATCTTAGCACATAAGTATAATTTTGTTACAACCTATCATCTCAAATTAATAAAAAATATCACAACCATATAAAAACATATACCTGTATGTGATCTGAAAAAAACAAAGTAGTTTATAGACATAAAAAACTTATTCAAGATCATTCTTTTTAATTAAGTCACATTAAAATAAAAATGAGAAATAATTTTTCTTTATCAGAGAGTAAATTATCCAAGTACTTAATAATTTATGGTATTATTAACAATTCATTAAAGGAACCAGACAGTCTCATATACTCTTAATGAGAGTTTAGGTTGCTACAACCTTAAATCTATCAAGATAATAAATAAAAATATGTATCACAAAATAAGATGTGCATGAACCATAAGCCTGAAATTTCTCTTCTAGGAATTTGTGCTACAGTCACACTAACAAACATGCAATGAAATATTGTATAAATATATTTATTACAAAATGATCTATAATGGTTTTCAAAGATGAGAGGCAATGTAATGCCCATAGGCAACAGAATGGCTACATAAATTATGAAACATCCACTCAGTAGAATACTAGATAATTACAAAGGATGAAGTACGGTTCTGTATGCTGACAAGACAAAGTCCCCAAGAGATATTATCCCAGAGACTTAAAAAACGAACACTAAAAGCAAATTACAGGCTAGCACATGCTGTCTCTCCACATTATGCTTCAGGGTTAGGGCTGTGATTATAATATAGTCACATTTCTCCTTTCCGCTTCCTCCCTCACGTCCTCTCATATCCCCCTCCCCATGTGCCTCCAATCCTCCCTTTCCACCAATTGACTTTTATGTATATATGTATATAACTGGATAGTCTTAAATATAACTTGTTCAGTCTGTATAATATTACTTGTGTGCATGTTTCCAAGGATGACCATTTGGCATAGGACCATAACTGGTGTGCTATTCTGTAGGAAAGGCCATCTTTTTTACTCCCAGCTTTTCTGAGTTGCCTATAGTTTTTTTTTCTGTAAGTTGTCTATAGTTCTTTGTGCTTCTTTTTAAACAGTTGATGGTCAAAGATTAAAAAAAAAAATCTGATATTTATTTAGTTTTCCTCATGGAAATATATGAATAACCATAGAGTATCCTGAAAATGCAATAAAATAATATATGTAACTGCCTATGAGATATGCTCCAGTTATTGATTGCATACAAATTATATCATTCTAATACTTAGTAATTTTACAATCAATATGAATTTGCTTATTACTATAATTCTGTGGGTTGGCTAGGTGGTTGTATGCTGCTGTCTCCTGGTGAGAGGTTGTATCTATGAAGACTGAAAAATCTGTGTAGTTTCTTGATCACCTCATCAAACGTCTTCTGTCTGGGCTTCTGTTGGGGAGCACGTCAGAACTGCTTTTCCAATGAAAGCCCAATGCACACGATTTTAAACACTTCTGCTTATATCACATTTGCAAGCTTCATTACTATGTAACAGAATCATTGTGCAGGAATTAAAAAAAATAAAAGAAAATAGAAAGAGATTTTTCTTTGTGGTCACGTGATTAAGAGACTCTCACAAAGTAAGTCTGTCTCTGCAATTTTTCCTCTTGGAGGAAGAATTAAGCAATTGAGTATAAGTGTCTTCCAAGGGCTACGCTGCTGGTAAACAGCAGAGCAAAGGGTTTACCTGTTCCCCTGACTCTCAAGTCCTTGTCTTGACCTGAATATCTGCAGAAACCTGCTGCTGTTCTTCCTCTCTCAAACAAATCCCTTTCCTCTGCATATGCTTAATTTCAGTTTTAGCTTTCCTCATGCGCCATTTTAAATACTGGCTGCGAAGCAGCCGCCTTCTCCGTACAGTTGGTTGATCCAGTCAGACTTCTCTTGAACATGATTTTTATATATCGAACTGGTTACTGCTAATGTTCTAACACTTTCTCTTAACACTCTCATCATACACTGCAATATTTAGGTGTGCAGCTGCCACAGAACATAAGATGGCTCACTCTTTGGGTGTAGGATGTCTGTGATAACACGTCTTCATACTTACCACTTTGGTTGCCATGGCATTTCATAAACATAGAACACTGACTCAATAGCTGCAGCTTCCTTTTACTGACTTGTATTCACTCCTCAAATATTTTAGAATAATTTCAATTTGTTATTACATTTAGGGTTGTGAGGAGATTTTTTTTGTTTGTTTTGTTGTTTTGTTTTTTGGTCTCTTGCTAAAAAAAAAAAAAAAAAAACACTACTTTCTATGTTTTGGATAAGTATCCCACAAAGGCTTGTGCATTAAAGTCTTGAAAAAATATCATGGCACTACTGGGAGATGATAGACTCTTAAGACATGTACATTACGGAATATTACTCAGCTATTAAAAACAAGGAATTCCCGAAATTTGTGGATAAATGGATTGAGCTAGAAATGATCATAATGAGTGAGTTAATCCAGAAGCAGAAAGACTCAAATGGTATATACTCACTTATATCTGCATACTAGCCCAAGGGGCATGTCCCACGAAAGCCTTCACTTACAGGAAACTGGGACAGAGGGGAGGGCATCCTATTGGGACTCTAAATGAGAAACGCATGGGAGAATAGCAAAATAAAAGGATATAGAGGGTCCTAGAAATCTACAAGTAGAAAAATATGATAGGCAGATTTGGGCCCAGGGGTCCCGCTCAAACTAAGGCACCAGCCAAGGACAATACAGGAGGTAAACTTTAAACCCCTTCCCAGATCTAGCCAATGGTCAGAATATTCTCCACAGTTGAGTGGAGAGTGGGATATGACTTTCTCATGTACTCTGGTGCCTCACATTTGACCATGTCCCCTGGAGGGGGAGACCTGGTGGCACTCAGAGGAAGGACAGCAGGTACAAAGAAGAGACTTGATGCCCTATGAGAATATACAGGGGGAGGTAATCCCCCTCAGGAACAGTCATAGGGGAGGGGAATAATGGGAAAATGGCAGCGGGGGGGGGGAGGAATGGGAGGATACAAGGGATGGGATAAACATTGAGATGTAACAAGAATAAATTAATAAAAAAAAATAAATAAATAAAAATAAATAAAAAAGAAGCAGGAAGGTAGATTCCAAGGACAGTTTAGGAGGTAGAACAAATAAAACTAGGTTTCTGGACAGCAGGACTTTCTTTTTCGCATATGTGTAAATGGTAACTCCTTACATTGCACGTGTACAGGACAAATGCTAGTTTAATAAAAATTTGAGCTTATATGACTCACAAAAAAAAATCGCCCTTGGTTATATAGCTAGAGAACTTTACACTTTGGTCTACATAAGAAAAATAACAAAAAGAAAGAAAGGAGACAGAGACAGACAGAGAGAGAGAGAGAGACAGAGAGACAGAGAGAGAGACAGAGATAGAGATAGAGACAGAGACAGAGTCAGAGACAGAGAGAAGAGGAGAGGAGAGGAGAGAAGAGAAGAGAAGAGAAGAGAAGAGAAGAGAAGAGAAGAGAAGAGAAGAGAGGAGAAGAGAAGAGAAGAGAAGAGAAGAGTGGAGAGTTGGGTCTGACTTTTGCCCGCACTCTGGTGCCTCATATTTGACCACATCCCCTGAATGGGAAGACCTGGTGGCACTCAGAGGAAGGATAGCAGGCTACCAAGAAGAGACTTGATACCCTATGAGCAGACACAGGGGGAGGAAGTCCCCCTCAATCACAGTCATAGGGGAGGGGAGTAAGGGGAAAATGGGAAGGAGGAAGGAGTGGGAGGATACAAGGGGTGGGATAACCATTGAGATGTAATATGAATAAATTAATTAAAAAATAAAAAGAAAATAATTGTGAAAAAATACAAAACTTGCCTGAACTTTTAAAATGTAGGTGCTACCTAAAACAACACCTTAGTAGCTTTCCTAGAATGAGATCTAAATCAAATACTTCTGAAAATTGTCATGGTACTAATCTGCATGCTACTGTCAAAGATGGTTCATGAAAAATATTGTAGAGAGAACTAGCCAAGCTGGATTATGGGATACATTGTATGCAAATGTTATGGTAGTATTAAGTGCTCTGGTTTTGATAAATGCTCAGTCATTTAGATTGTGAGAATTATATGATAACATACTAGAATAAGCAAACATGTTTTCCCAGTATATGAAATAGTTTATTAAAAAATTAAAGACATAAGAAAATAAATTTATAAAATATTAAAAATTGATGAATCGGGTTACAGAGTGTATGAAAGCTTTTCATAGTATTCAAACTTAAATTTTGTAAAGTTTTCTTTTGTTGTGTTTTGTTTTGTTTTCAAGATAGGGTTTCTGTCTATATCCCTGGCCGTTCTAGAATTCACTTTGTAGACCAGGCTGGCCTAAAACTCGCAGAGATTGACCTGCGCGTGCCTTCTAAGTGCAGAGATTAAAGGCATGCACAGCCACAATTGACTTATAACAGACTTTTTTAAAGGGGGGTGAGGTTATTTTTAATTTGGGTTTTTTGTTTGCTTGTTTGTTTGTTTGTTTGGATGGATGGTTTGTTTTGGTTTTTTGTTTTGTTTTTTGTTTTTTTTTGAGACAGGGTTTCTCTGTGTAGGCCTGGTTGTCCTGGACTCTCTTTGTAGACTAGGCTGGCCTCGAACTCACAGAGATCCATCTGCCTCTGCCTCCCTTGAGTGCTGGGTACAGGCATGTGCCACTGCGCCCAGCTGCATGGAATTTTTTTAAAAAGGATACACTACTGGACTTATGATCAATTCTCATGGACCTATTCTTAGTGAATACACTGAGTCCAAAAGATGTACTGGAAATCTGCAGGGAAACTATTTGCGAGCATGACAGGGCTATGGTCCACATAAAATCAGCAGCTGTGACTACATAGAGAAGACCCACAAAAGGTCAAGGCATAAGATCTGCACAAGCCAGCTAAAAATCCCATAGTCTGTGGGAGATGAGGTCCTGAATTCTTAACCCTAGCAGAGAATCTACTGACAATTGATGGCTGTGGAGGGAGAGGGAATTGATTTTGTTCAGGAATGTGGTCCCTGAGAGACTCCCTAGGCTCAAGTACTTAGTCCAACACCCACGCAGGTATAGGAAGCACAACATGCACTGAGTGGAGTGTATTAGTAAAGTTTCTTTAAAGACACAGAACATTTTTTGTGTATTCCTGAGTGGAGAGTGTGATATGACTTTCTCAGGTACTCTGGTGCCTCACATTTGACCATGTCCCAGGGAGGGGGAGACCTGGTGGCACTCAGAGGAAGGACAGCTGGTAGCCAAGAAGAGACTTGATACCCTATGAGAATATACAGGGGGAGGTAATCCCCCTCAGGAACAGTCATAGGGGAGGGGAATAATGGGAAAATGGGGGGGGGGAGGAATGGGAGGATACAAGGGATGGGATAAACATTGAGATGTAACAAGAACAAATTAATAATAAAAAAAAAGACCAAAAAACAAAAAAAGACACAGAACATATAGTGTGTGTGTGTGTGTGTGTGTGTGTGTGTGTGTGTGTGTGTGTGTGTGTGTTTATTACATGCAATAATCCAACTAATCATGGCTGGCTATGAATGAAAAGTTCAAGAATCTAGAAGCTGCTCAGTCCATACAGCTGTATGTCCCTTCTGGTCCTCAGTTTATGCTGGAATCTGGAAGAAACACACACTAATGCTACTGAACCAATGTGCTTGCTAGCAAAGCAAGAGCAAGCAGGCAGAGAGCAAGAGCTGCTGTCCTCCGTGTCATTATTCAGGCTTCCAGAAGAAGCTGTGGCCCAGGTTAAAGGTGGCCCTGTTTCAATGTTAGGATCAAATGCCTATGCTTTTCTACCTCAAATGTTCAAACTAGAAGTGGACTCACCCACGTCAAACCAAGCAAAGAAAAATCCATCATATTCATGCCTTCCATTTCTGAGTTCCAGATAATTTTAGATGTTGTCAAGTTAACAGCCAGGAATAGCCATCACAAGAGTTTTAGGAAAACAACATAAAGTTGGGAAGAGTAGGTGGGGGAATATGGGAGAAAATAGAAGGAAGACAATGGGGGGAGGCAAGTTTGCTCAAGAAACTTTATATATGTGTACGATATTCTCAAACAAAAATTTTAATTAAAAAAAAATTTTTTTTGAGGGAGCATGAAGACATGTGATCACACTCAACTGTAGTCTGCATAGGAGCATGCAAGATCTTCCTGCAGTTTGAGTCCCAGATATGCTCTATTACCAGACTGTCATGTGTATTCTCACCAATAGAGGTGAGAAGCTGAAGGATCACTGCCTATCTAAGGCCTCACACTGGAACCACAGACACAGATCCCAGAAAGCAGTGGTTTGGAGATGTTCTGACTGCAGAGGAAGGGTGAAGTAGGACTGAGGCATATTCAAATATTACTGGTTCTTACAGCAGATTAGGAGGCAATGGGACACTAAAAGAAAGAGAGAAACATCCCAAAGATTATTTCCTGGTGCTGCTACTGCTCTATATGTCAAATTCAATGCTATTTCCTTTGTCCAGATATGAAGCTTACGATCCTGAGAAGGTATATCTGTGTTTAGGGCAAGGAATAGGCAGAAGCACTCTGAAATAGAGTTAGCATAATAAAAAGAAACCAGTACAATACAGACTTGTCCCAAATGAACAGTAAAATTTCAAATAACTTTTCCTTTTATATTCCATGTCTGAAATTTCCACACAAAATTAATACTTTATAAGCTACAGGCAAACCTGTCAGGAAGTAACTTAGTGTTTTAGTATAACTGATCTGAAAATTATTTGGCTTTCTTTCTTAACTGCTTACTTTTTCTAGGCTTATTCTGCAGAAAAATCACGTATAGAATCTGGTTTAGAATTTTACTTATATCATACATATTTATGCAAAACATCTATGATACCTTTCTAGATTATTCTTTTTTTATTTTATAGAGGCAATTCATTTAACCTTTCAACAGTTATTCAATATCTACAACTTTATTAATATCTCAGCTTTATTAAACAGTTCCCATTGTGAGCATCTATAACCATTCACTTCAAGACTCCCTCTTGCTACTGGCTTGGGGTGACAAGTGACAGATGGTAAAGAGGTTGTGATCCCTATACCAATTATTATCTTCAATGGTATGGCTCTAAGGTGCATCCAATACAATCTTGCAGAAGCTTCCCAGGTGTATAAATAAAGACCTTCTTAGCACACTTAATAATCTACTTGATCTTTTTATATCCTCAATTTCTTATCTCTGCTTCCTGGGGAACATTTCCAGGAAATGAACTGAAGCCCAAGTTATCATCATCCCTGTGTGTTTAAATACACATTTTCTTCCTCAGGAATAGATCTATGCATGTGAGAAACAGTGGCGACATGGCCAAAACCACGTATCTTCTTTCAGTCTTTATAGAAGCAGCAGAAGTTACCCAAAGAACAAACTCCAAAAAAGTATGTACCCAGTACACATGAAGTGAACATGTGACACAAGATAGAGGGATAGAACACTAGTGTGCCAGTAGGATATCTGAGGAGAAATGAACCTGTAGAAGAGCTTTGTCTAGGATTCTAGACTGGGAGCCCAGCTAGCAGAGTCCAACATCCCAAGACAGACAGAAGATCAGAGAATCCAGAAGCAGAAGAAAGGTCAGCGTGAAGGGATGATAGAAAACAGGGAGAAAATAATAGATGGTATTTTCTAAACAGAAAATGGAGAAGGAATTATATAAGAAAACATTTACCCATTCAACCATTGACTGAAATTCATGGTGTTTCCAGTGTCTGTCTATTATTATGAGTGCAGCAATGAACATTCTTGAGCAATTGTCTCTGTAGTAGGGTGACTTGTATTTGGGGGGTATATGTCCAAGAGTCCAAGAGTAGTATAGCCTGATTCAGATCGAATCTCATCTTTCTGAGGAACTGCCACACTGATTTCCATGGTGGCTTACAAGTTTACACTCCTACCAGCAATGGATAAATATGTCCCACTTACTACACATCCTTGTCTGCATGAGCTTTTTTTTTTTTTTTTTTTTTTTTTTTTTTTTTTTTTTTATCTTAGCCATTCTGATGGATGTAAGATGAAATCACAAAGTACTTTAGATTTGCATTTCCCTTATGTAGAAGGATGCTGAACATTTCTTAATTTTTTATTTGGTTATTTGGGGATTTTTGATGTCTGCTTTTTTAAGTTCCTTATAAAATGTTGGATATTAGCCTTCTGTCAGTTGTGTAGTTGGTTAAAAAAAAAAAAAAAAACATTTTTCCATTCTGTAGGCTGCCTCTTTGTCTGAATGACAACATTCTGTACAGTACAGAAGCTTTTCAGTTTCATGAGTTCCCATTTATTAATTGTTTTTCTTAGTGCTTGGACCAAGAGTGCTCTGTACAGAAAATCTTTTCTGGTGCCAATGAGTTCAAGTTCACCCTATTTTATCTTATTCAGAATCAGGGCATCTAGCCTTAATTTGAAGTCTTTGATCCAAATTGGGTTTTGAGCAGGGTGATAAGCATGTGTCTAATTGCATTCATACACCCTATTTGACTAGCACTATTTGTTGAAAGTGCTATCTCTTTTCTAGTGTCTATATCTGGTTTCTTTACTGAAAATCAGGTGTCCATGGCTGAGTGGACACATTATGAATCTTCAATTATGTTGTATTTGATCAAAGTGGTTTTTATTTCTTTTTTTTCTTTTGGTGCCATTAGTATGCTATTTTTACTCCAATATCTCTATAGTACAGTTTGAGTTTGGGGGGGGTGATACCTCTCCCAGTTCTTTTATCATTCGGGAGTATTTTAGCTACCTTGACATTTTTATGTTTCCATATGAAATTGAAAATGGGTCTTTCAATTTTTGTGTAGAATTTTGTTGGAATTTTGATGAAAATTGCATTTAATGTGTTGATTCTTTTTGGTAGGATGGCCATATTTACCATATTAATTCTACCAATCCATAAACATGTGAGACCTTTTTTTTTTTACATGTAAGATCTTTATCTTCTGATATCTTCCTCAACATTTTTCTTCATGTCTTAAGGTTTTTGTTATACAACTTTTCATTCACTTCATTAGAGTTATCCCAAAGAAATTTCTGAGGGCTCTTTGAAAAGTATCTTTTCCTTGATTTTTCTCACAGTCAATTTTTCATTTGTTTAAAAAAAGGCTATTGGTTTTTGTGGGGTAGTTATGTATCCTACTTTGCTAAAAGCGTTTATCAGCTATAGGAGTTCCCTAGTGGAATTTTTAGGTTCACTTATGTATACTATCATATTATCTGCAAATAAAGATACTTTGACATCTTTCCTTCCTTTTTGCATCCACTCGATCTCCTTCAGTTGTCTTATTGGTCTAGCTAAGACATCAAGTACTGTTCTCGATATGTACGGAGAGAGTGAATACCTTTCCTTGTTTCTGACTTTTGTGGAAATTCTTTGAGTTTCTCTCCATTTAAGTTGATGCTGTCTATGCACTTGCGGTAAGCTGCCTTTATTATGGTTAAATAAAATCCTTGTGTCTCTAGTCTCCCCAGGACTTTTATCATGAAGGACTGTTGGATTTTTTCAAAGGACTCTTATATATTTAATGATATGATCATATGGCTTTTGTCTTCAGTCTGCTTATATGGTAGAATTCATACTGTTGAACCACCTCTTGGAGCCTATTTGATCATGGTGAATGATCTTCTTTATATGTTCTGGGGTTTAGTTTGCAAGTATATTACTGGTAAGTTTTGCATCTATGCTCATAAGGAAAATTGGCCTGTAATTATCTTTCCTTGTTAGACTATCATGTGTTGTTGGTATCAGAGTAATTGTGGCCTGACGAAAAGTATTAGGCAGTGTTCTTTATGTTTCTATTTTCCAGAATAATTTGAAGACTATCAAGGTTAACCATTCTGTGTAAATCTTGTAGAGTCCTGCACTGAAACTGTCCTTCTTTAGGTGTCTTGGGTTGGGAGAGTTATTTGCTGCATTTATTGGACTAGGGCTTAAATTTATTTATATTGTTTATCTGCTTATTTGTTTATCTGATCTTGATTTAACTTTGGTATGTGGCATATATTTTAAAAATTATCTACTTCTTTTAGATTTTCCAATTTGGTTCAGTACAGCTTTTTTAAAGTATGTCTTTATAAATCTCATTTCCCAGTGTCCATTTTTATGTACTCTTTTTGTCTCTATATTTATAAATTTAGATCTTCTCTCTCTCTACCATTTAGTTAATTTGACAAAAGTTTTGTCAATCTTAATTGATTTGTCTCAAAGAACCAATTCTTTATTTCATTGATATGTTAGATTATATTTGTTTGTTTTCTAATTTATTGATTTCACCTGTGAGTTTATTTCTTGCCATTTACTCCTTTTGGGTATGATTCTCTGTTTTTGTTCTACAGCATTCAGTTGTGCCATTTAGTTACTAATATGAGACAGCTCTAATCTTTTATGTAGGTACTTAGTGCTATGATCTTGCCTTTGAAAGCAAGCCCATTGTGTCCCAGAAGTTTGCGTGTGTTGTATTTCGTCTTTATTAAATTCACAAAAATTTTCAATTTATTTCATAATTCCTGTCTTGACCCACTTCTCCTTTAGTACTTAGTTTGTAAGTTTTCTGTTATTTCTGTGGTTATGGATATCCAGCCTTAAGAAAACCGTGCTGGTCAGATGGGACACATGGTATTATTTCAGTTTTCCTATATCTGTTGAGACCTGCTTTGTGTCTAATATGTGGCCAGTTTTGTAGAAAGTTCCAGGAAGTACTGAGGAATACAGTATATTCTTTTCTTTAAATAAAATTTTCTGTAAACATTGTTAGGTCTCTGTGGTTTATAATGTTGGTTATATCCAGCATTTCTTTGTTTAGTTTTTTTTGGATGACTGGTCTTCTGGCTAGAGTCAGGTATTGATAGTACCCAGTATCACTGCCTGAGTGATGGTGTGTGATTTAAGCTATAGGAGTGTTTCTTTTACAAACTTGGGTGCCCTTGTGTTTCATGTGCTGATGTAAAGAACTGTAATGTTCTCTTGTAGTGTCTTTCTCTATTTCTTCTGATTGGTTTTGGTTTGAAGTCCAATTTCAGATATTAAAAAGGTTACATAGGCTTGCTTCTTAGGTCTGTTTGCTTGGAAAACCTTTTCCCATTCTTTTATCCTGTGGTGATGTCTATCTTTGATGTTAATGTGTATTTCTTAGATGCAGTAAAAAGATCATGTTACCATATCTGTTCTATTGGTCTCTGTCTCCTTATTGGGGAATTGAGACCATTGCTATTAAGAGTTATCAATGAGCAACGCAGGTTGACTCCCATTGCATTGTTCTTATAGTTTAATTTTTCCTGTTTGGTCTTCTTTTGATTTTCTGCTCTGATGTTATTTGTGTTTTCTATAGTGTAGTTGGCATCTTCAGTTCTGAAGTTTCCCTTCTCGCCCCTTTTGTGGAAGTGGGTTTTAAATAGATCCTGCTTAAATTTGACTTCATTATAAATTTTCTTTCTTTTTCCTTCTATGACGATTGAAAGTTTTGCTAGATGTAGTAGTCTTTTTTGGTATCTACAGTCTCTTAGTATTTGTAGAACATCTGTTCTGGCACATCTGGCTTTTACAGTCTCCAATGAAAACAAGGTGCTATTCTAATTTAACTGAAGAATCCTCAAGATGACCAACTGGAGAATTTGTGCCTATCTTATTTCTAGATGGCAGGGTCTGGCTTTATTTGATGTCTTCACCTTCATTCTCAGAAATTGAATATATTTCCACCTGTGGTGATTAGAGTTTCTCACTCCTAAAATGATCCATACTCATAGGGAATTTTTAGCTGATCTCACAGATGATAGGAATTTTCCATAGAAATTCTGCCTTCTCCTTTGAGGTAGATCATGTGGGTCTCTAAGAGAAAGATGCTCTAAGTCAAAATTATTCCTGTTATCCAGGGTCAGCCACATTCTTACCATTGCATACAGAGTAAATTTCACTTCTAATCCCTTTTCCAATAGAAATATCTAGTGTTCATCTATTTCACAGCAGATGACCTTGCTTTCGGATTGCGTATTTGACTAAATAACCAATCAACCACAATTCAAAGGAGATCACTAAAAAATGAGAAAAAAGAACACTTTTGCAATGTTAGAACATGGCAATTATACTCTTCTTTGGACTTTGAGTAGCTTGCTGTTTTTGGTCAAGCTACATGCAAACTATGGTTAAAATATCTCACCTGCATCCAGAATTTAAATCAGAAGAAATAGCAACACCTGATAGTTTAAGAAAACAGGACCCAGTTTCTCAAAATGATGAAAGCTGAACACTGAGGAAACAGGAAAGTGGGTAAATAGAAACCTCAGACTCAATTACTAAATTAGACAGAAAGATATTTGGAGAGAAAAAGAAAATTTTAGGAGGAAAGGAACTTTTTTTAGTCCTTGTTCTTAGTATGGAGGTGTTAGCATAAAATTTCTCCTTCCAAGGCCTGGTAAGATGCCTCAGTCAGTAAAGAGCCTGCCTCATATGCAGGAGAACTTGTCTTCAGATCTTCAGCACCCATGTGCAAGCCAGGTGGGATGAAATATGCTGAAATGAGAGTTAGAAGGGAACAGAGGCAGGTGATCCATAGAATTCATTGCTTATCTAACCTGATGGAAGCAATGAACTCAAGATTCAAGGAGAGGCACATCTGATGTTGATCTCTGACCTCCACAGGCACACCCATGTGCTAGTATACCCACTTAAATAGTTTCTTCCATGCCCACTAAAACATGTATGCTGTATCTGTATGTATGTTTGTGTGTATTGTTATCTATCTATCTATCAATCTATCATCTATGTATGGATGGATGTATGGATGTATCTATCTATCTATCTATCTATCTATCTATCCATCATCTCCTGATAATCTATTCCCTTCAGCTGTCCTTTGATTCTGGACTCCTGCTTTGTATTAAGGATCAAGGACCAAGCGTCATCTGAGAAGGCCTCATACTCAGAAGCACTCACAGTTCTCTTAGTAATTGTGCCAGCATTGTGCACCACCTAAAGTTTTGAAGTCCGGAGTTAAAAGCTAAGGGTAGAAGTTTGCTAATTAACTTCACACCATCTTGTTGTTTGGTTTCATCAGTACTATCCCAATTTATTGTACAGGGAATGATCACATACGCTTTGTCTCCCAGCAACAATATCTGAGGGCCCAGAGCTGAGGCCAGAAACTTGTTCCTAATGATGTCATTCTAGCTGTTAGTTTCTCAGGACACAACACAGGTGACAGCATCCTAGAGTTCCAATAAACCACCAAACATGGAGAAGAATATCTCAGGACAGTGATGACTCTCATGAATTACCTATTTTACTATGGCACAGTCATCTATATGAACACAAAGGAAAACAGGAAAGAGTTGTTCTAGCAAGGCTGTTCAGTGAAGGTCAGGAGGTTATCACCAAGAATATCACAGTCACCAAACAATGTAGACCAATTCAGCAGCTCAATGTCAACAGTGTATAAAGCCCAAGAACTAGATTCTCCCGTAGATCCCAGCAGGGGCAACGTGTGCCATGTCAGCCTTATTAGTGAATGCTACTGTAAGAATTACTCTTTGTCAAAGAATAAGGCCTATTCAGATGGCAAGTCTGTAGCAAAGGGAAATTGCAGAACAGAATTGAGACAATCTGCCCAAGATACTGTGTAAACTGACTTTGTCAATAAGAAAGGGCTACATAGGGAACTCAGCGGAAGGTCTTTCAACTTTCTAAATGGTTTATATTAGAGAGTTGACCCAGATATTTGTTCCACTGAAAGCCATGGGTTGAGTTTGAAGTCCAGACCAGTTATTAAGGAAATAAGAACTAAAATTCTTCCTTCTGTTGAGTAATTGTTTCTGCTTACAAAATAAATCAGTGGACCAAATTAAAACATAGGCCTACCACTCACCTTGGCTAAAGGGATAGATTGTGTTAAAGCCCTTTAAAATTCTGAATCATAATATATTCATTGTTATTCATTCTTACTCATTCTCCATAAGGGTGTACAAATCAATACTTTGATCTCCTGGTCTTCTACTTCACTTTATTTTATGTACTCGAAACTACATTAAGCTGCCTCACTAGAACAACTTGTCCATAACTCAGAAGTTAGTCCTACACCATGTAAAGCGATTTCATTGTAAACACAACTCTATTTTAGGATCCACCTCCCAGCCACACCAACCAGGATCAGTCTTGAGAATTGTAAAGTGTACCGAAAAGTAGGCCACTGCCTCCCTTTCTTCCTAGCAATTTAATGTAAGCACTACTTCCCATTACATTATGTGTTGTGACGGGAAAAAAGTCACTCATCCACGATACTGAAAATAAGAATCAAGTTCATTAAATATTTCTATCATTAAAAAAAAACCTCTTCCAGCAATCAGTCCAGGAGCAATGAGGTGACAATAAAGGTGATATGAAATATAGATACTATCAACCATGAGAAGGAGTTTTATTCCAGGCACAGTCTGTAAAGAAGCTTGCAAGGAGACACCATCATTGCTCAGGAACCTGTGCAGGTCTGCACATAATAACTATGATTATACGTAGAGCACTCTTTACCACACACTGTTGGAATGCACTCCCCTATGACTGGCATTATTGCATCCTGCATCTTGCTCTCAGGAGCAGCCCTTTTTAAAAGTCTGTTGGTAAGAAAAATCTATACTTCCCTATAGAAGTCCGATTTCTGCTAAATGAATACATTTTCTTTGATAAAATACCTATGCTTTTCTCTGGGTAGACACTGTAATTTTTTTAAGTGAGTAAACACTACAGCTTTTTTCGCTGTGGCTTTTCTTTTGTTCCCATCATTGCTTCAAAATAAACTAAAAATTACAGCCTGTGAAGGCAGCATTTGTGATAGTGTCACCTCATTTTCCCAGTTGCTAAGAAGCATGCCTTTCTGGTGTGTTGTTGATAACAGCATATTTTGTATAACTTTCTATAAAAGCGTTCACAAAAATGGCAGATCAAGGGGCTTCTGTTTCTCTACCTAAAATGAATTAGGTTAAATTCATACATTTTAAGATCACTTTTAAGTCTTATAGTATAAAAATCATCTCAGGAGTACAAAGAACTAATCTCTTCTCCCATCTTTATGCAGATTCTTGCTAAGCTACCCA
Source organism: Acomys russatus (assembly GCF_903995435.1). Taxonomy (NCBI): domain Eukaryota; kingdom Metazoa; phylum Chordata; class Mammalia; order Rodentia; family Muridae; genus Acomys; species Acomys russatus. The sequence continues at coordinate 74,647,998 of NC_067140.1, forward strand.
AAGATGGCTATGAAATCCTTCAAAGGAATTTGATCCCTCAACTTTTCTCAGTAACCTTCCCCAAGGACCTTATCAGAAAGACCACCTTCCTTCTGAATAGAAGTTTTCCTATGTGGTTTCAGGATTATATCTTTTTGTTGAGTCATCAGAAAGTGAGATAGAAAACAAGTGGCATTACTTAAGAATCTCTCACAAATAAAATAGAAAACTAAAACTCCTAAAGGATTAAGCAATTATCCCAAGCACATCTGTGATCAAGCAGGTGTTTCAAAGCCCGCTGTCTACTTACTTGTTTATAAACTATGTCTGTAGGCTTTATCTCATAGGAGTCACTATAGTGGCACAAATCTCAGGATGTAAAAGAAAAGGCTTTGATCTTAATGGATAACAACAAGATGAGGCCATTGTTGCAAATACTATGACATGATAGGAAGGTAACTATCTAGCTAGCTAGGTAGTATATACGTATAAAAATGTCTCAAAAACATTCTGGGAAAAGTCAACTAAAAGGCATAGTGTAACACAGGCTAGAGATGACTTTGATAGCTTTTAACAATTATAAAAGACTAATCAAAAGTGATCATACAGGCTAGGTCCAATATAAAGCATAATATTGAATAAAGCAATAACAAGAATTCCCCCCAAAGAAGTTAAAAAAAATAAGTCCATGGCAAGTCCAACAAGAAAAGCCCATGGTGCACTGTGCTCACAGGATGAGAAGCTGCCAAGCTATCCAGTGAAAAGCAGACATGACATGGATTGTGTACAGTAGGGGACACTAGATGTGTTGAGTAATCTTCATCATCATGGACACCTCTCATACCATCTCTGTTCATATCTGTGCCTTCATAGTAAGGTTAACAGTTTCAATAAGTAAGGAGATAGTACAGACAGATTTTTTCAGTGGTGTGTGTGTGGGGGGGGGGGGGGGGGGTAGAATTATTGAGAATATCATCAAGATGTGTGGAGAAATATATGACCTCTGCATCCTACCAGTTTTAATTTTTTTGTTTTTTGAAGTAAGCAAGGAACTACAGTGTCAGTTGTCTTGGGTGCTAAGGAGGGTGGAGAAAGCAAATTTTAGGACACCCTAGTGAAAAGTATGTGATGAAGCACAGTCATTCAGAAATCTAGTGTAAGCTCTGTGGATATAATTCCTAATCAGTGCCTCCAGGGAAGACCCTTTGGACTCACTTCTGTAAACCACAGTGTTGGGAACAGTCAAGCCAGTATTCATTTTCACACACTGGAGGCCAGCCAGTTCCTGCTATGGGCCAATAAGCTAATAATATGTATATGATCTAGTCCCAGGATCATGGGGAAAGTAAGCAAGGGTATCACTGGAAAGGCTTTGCTTGCTTATTTATATGCTCATTTGTCTAATGAGATGGCGGTCATTGAGCATTAAAGAAAATTCTAGTAGTTTATTATACATGTATAGGAGCAGTGCCTGGAACGCTCGGCGCCAGAGATGTTTCATCTTCAATAAGTATAGGAGTAAGAAAGCATTTGTTCTGCAGACTGACATTGGGAGTGGTGTACATTTCCACTGAAAGCCCTAGCTACTGCAGGGACTTCTGGTGACAAATGGTGACTGGCATCCTACTGGGTGGTAGTGGCAGAGCATATGCAAATGAAGCAGACATAGCAACTGTTATAGGACCTCTAATTAACAAAGCGATAAGCCAGTAATTAGGTTTCAACTGACTCAGACCCCATTCTAGGCATTAATTGGGGGAAAATATGGAGATTGCTAGTTAATAATAGAACAGTGAGAGTTCCAAAGTCATTTTCTTCTTGTTCAATCTATTTATTTGATTGCTTGTATGGCAAACACTTGATCTTCCTTGGATATGTTTAGTGATTTGAGACTCTTTTTAAAACAGCTATTTATTAATTAAATTAGAGCCGTCTTTAAAGAACAATATTTGGACCCCATGGCCTATAGAAAGTAGTTTGAAAATTGGAAGCTGATGGGGTGACAGTGTTTCTGAGAACACTATGTGGGGGAACAGAAGAAAGCCTGTATCTCATATCTGTATATATACAGAGAGGAGATAGAGACCCTGAAAAAAAGACTCACATTTGGAAATAAATAGCATTAATGTTACCCTACTATTCACCCATTTTTAGAAAAAAACTATGGGACTGGTAAGGTGGCAGAAATGTTTGCTCATACTCACAGCCCACACACTCTCATTTTCATGTTTACAACTGAGGTTAGTTGTAACATGTAGACTTTTTTCTTCTAAATTTCTTTTGCTTCCAAGAAAATTCAGACAAGTTGTTCTGGTATGACTTGATCTACTTTGCTACATGTTGGGTTAAGATTTGCATTTGACCCTGGCTCTGTGCTAAGGCATATGGCACATACCATGTCATTAAATAACACATAGCAACTCTAAACCAGACTCTTATTGGCTAGAGGTGAAATGATATACAGAAGCAGTCAAGGGAGTTGAAAGTGAAATAATGGGGCCAATGAAAGCATTGCTACTAAAACCTAAGCTTGTGTTGGAATCACCTGGAGTTTGGAAGGGCTTCCCTTCAAGTAGATTGAAGGTGGTGGAGACCAAGGAGATGCACTTTCCTAGAAGATGTGAGACCTTAGAACACAGTGCCATATTCACAAAACCATTCTAATTGTAAAACTGTGTTTTGAACAATATATAATTTGTGTGTGTGTGTGTGTGTGTGTGTGTGTGTGTGTGTGTACAAATAGAAAACCCCTCTTGTTTACCAGTTCAGACACAAACAAAATTAGGATGTAAAGTTTACGAAGATCCATACCATGAGCCTAAGACAAGTAAATGTGATTTTGGAATTGTTGCTGTTGTTACTTTGGTTTTTTGTTTGTTTTGGTTTATGGCTTTTTTTTTAATACTTCTTTTTGTTTCTGCGGCTCTCAGGAGGAATCCTACTGGGAGGTTTGAATGTTTGCTGCTAGGCCTGTATCAAAGAGGACATGAGAATTGGGACAAAAATATTGTGAAAGCATCTATTCCTCCAAGACAAGGCAACAAAATATTGAGGGTCAAGGACAAGTTCCCAAAGACAAATCCCCGGAGCTTAGGGAGGAGTGGACAGAAGGATTCATTTTGAACTGTGTCAGAATTAACATCTTCAATCAGAAAATGCGCTTCGATGCTTATAAAGCATATTGCAGGCTGGGTACTGTAACAAGAGCACAACTTAATCTTCAAATACACAATACTGTAGGAGCCAATGTCTGTAAAGACTGGGGAAAAGGCATTAGGGTTTTCTTAGTGCCTAATATCAAAGGGACCATATATCGTAGATGTGGAATGAAAACTGGCCTGAATTCTGTCCTCTTACCACATCCTACTCTTCCCTTACCCAGACATCATGATGATTTTAGATTCTTTGAGACATCTCTTCCTCCTGCCTCCTTTTCTGCCACTTAGCATAAAAATCTGCACAAAATGTGCTAACGGATGGTTTTTAAAATATCATTGTAGTTAGATGTCCATATGGTAAAGTTTATGGTCAAGTAAAGGAGTTTGTGATGCCCTGTTGAGTGGAGACAGTGATGTGCGAAGAGTGAGCATAGGCTTGTGTGCCTGATAGTTTCTGAAGACCTAGAAGGACAGAAAAGTTTTGAGGCAGAGATATTATTTGTGTTTTGTGAAGACTGGAGGGACATCTTTTTCTACAGTCACAGCAGCACTGGACCATTTAAAACACGGCAGGTCAGAAGCACGTTAAGTTGACTAACAGCAGCTTGAGATCATGAGAACATAGAAAGCAAGATGGCCGAAGGAGAGTTTTCTGACATGGAGACAGCTAGTCCCTGATGCTACTGAAGATTCAAGCTCTTCCCACTTCCAAGAACCCTGTAGCCCTTTCCCTTCACTTTTTCACCTGTACCCCCATGGCTTCAAGAAAGCAGCGATAATAAACTCTTACCATGATATGTGCTATAAGAAGGAAGAACATAGTTGCAATGAGGACAAAAATGATGAAAGGCAAGCAGGATTTAAACCAGTCAAACAAGCTTTCTTTTCAAAATTTCAGTTAATTATTTGTTCTTTACATTTTTCTTGATTATAATATAAAGATGAAGGAAGGTCTGGGTACAGGTGCAGGTGTCACTATGTCTACCACACAGTGGTACTGTGTGTACTAGTAGACATGCCTTTTTCTAATTAAGGGCTGTAACTAATTGTTAAATAGGACACCGTTTGCCTTCACAACTTAATCCAAATCCAAATAACACCTGAGAAATCACATAAGAGATGATGGAGCAGAACAGCAATCATAATCATTGGAACGGTAAAAATAACCTGAATGTATTACAGAGAAAAAAAATCCTTATTCTATCTTCCCAGATTTCATCTTGCAGTGAATACCAATTCTTAAGAAGAGTTTGATTTGTCAGATAAATATCTGGTAACAGAATAAGAATATGTATGGGCAAGCCGTGATTTGCATCTGCTTTAATTTAGGAAGGTTGTGTCGTAAATGAGAAAAAAAAGAACTTAATTTTATTCTGGCCCTGAGAATTATTATGAGTGACTCACAATGAATGTTGCATCATGGAATATTAATAATAATTTCTAAAGTAGGCCTGCAGGCTGGGTCTTTATTGCATTCTCTTCCAGTGCTATTCAAAGTTATTGAGAATGTCAGCTTAAAATAAGAGGATGTTCATGAGTGATGGCTTTTGGGCCAAATAGATCATCTGTGATTCGAAGTGCTTGTGTTTAATTTGAAACCTACATTGTTATTTTTGTTGTACTCCTGTCCATGTTTCTACTTTGGAGGTTGTGATGACCTTCCTGAGGATTTCTATTCAGCAGTATTTAAAATAGTTTCCAAAATCTATTACTAAGGGAAAGTAAATTTGAAGCTGTCTCTCCCCATTCCCCTCAAAAAGCTATCTACTTCATGTTATCAGGCTCATTTACATGCCTTTCCAACCATTCATTTTCATTACCTATTAAAATGAGCTCTTTAAAGTCCTTAGCAGAGAAGGTAAGTATTGAGCACATGCTAGTTATCCTTAGTAGTCATTTTAATATTCTTTCTTTCTCTCTTATGCAAGTCCTCAGAGTCTGTAGTCACAATAGTAGGATTTTTCTCCTGTCTTACCCACTTGTAGCCAACTTGTACAGTTTATTCCATCTCCTTACACTCTGGTGCCCTTTCTATAAAATAACCAATGTTATAACTATGTAAATTTACAAAGATATAAATTGCATGTGTGAACCAATCAGTGATAAAAATTCTACTTTTATTTTTACTGAAGCTACTACTATACTCCATTTGTAATATTATATATTGTATTTATACTGTTCGATTTAACCCTTGTCTTGTTGGACATGTCTCTATATTCTCTCACAATTGATATGCTCCCTGTACGTGCTAAATAATAGTTCATTCCCATAGATTTTGTGCTTACGAATTCAGACAGAACCTTCTGAGCATACCTCAGTCTGGTCAGAGTCTGAATCTTTAGCCTCATTCAAAGGCTGTCTCTGCTAGGCAGTGCCCACTGGATCAGTGTATGGTTGGTGGCTGTATTCATTCATACTTGTGTGTCATGAATCTACTCAGGAGCAATGTCAGCTCCTTTAGGCATCTCACCCCAAGTAAATAGTTCTGTGATGACTCTTTGGTCTTCAGCCTCAGGAAGCTTTCCTATTACCCGACACTGTGAAGATCTCAAGATGCCTGATTTTCCATAGAGAGATTAAGCAAGACAAATGCATTAGATTCTCTTTTATGTCCCTGTTGCATAAGTCAAAGAGTGTCAGTTCTGTTATAGCCACATGCCCACAGGTCCTAGGGGAGAGGACAAGAATATTAATGGTGGCTGTGATGTCTCCATGGTGTTTCATCATGGCTAGACTGGCATGTGTTTCACAGAACTCCCCTTTGTGTTTCTGGTTAGAATGGCCCTTAAGAGAATTTTTCCCTTCTGTAGAGTTAGAGGGCAGCCATAACTTCCTAGCCTCAATTTTTACCATTGAAATGTGCAGATAGATGCTTTTGCAGCTCACATACCCTGCATGAGGAGGATTTATGTGTGCAACATCTTGATAAATAAAATAGATTAAACTTGATTGAATTTAATATTAATGACTAAGTATAAATATAAATGAAGAATGACAGCTTTTAATTTCCATGGATCTTTTTTCTTTGACAGTGTACATCTTTTGGGATCTCTAGAGTATTTTTTATTAATGATTGGCTTCTTATACTGGTCCTTCCTTGAAGAATGTCATGTGTTCCAGGGTTCGTTTTTTGGTTCTAGGGCTGGGGGCCATTTTTTTCTTAATATAAGGCATATCCTTTGAGATTTTCATACACCATGCTTTCATCTATCCATCCCTCTTCCAGCAACCTGTCCCAGATCCAGACCTCCTTTCCATTCCCACCCAACTTGTGTGTATATTGTATATCATGTATATTATATGGATTAGCTTTACAATTATATTATCTGAAAGAGAATCTGGGTTAGGAATGGGTGGTCTTTAAAAATACTTCAAACCAATGGATATAAGTATTTTATCAGGAAAGAAGATCATAACTTGGTCTAATTATAAACCTCTAGAAGAAGAAAAACTAGTCAATGTTCCTATATGTCACAGAGAGAGAGAGAGAGAGAGAGAGAGAGAGAGAGAGAGAGAGAGAGAGAGAGAGAGAGAGAGAGAAACTACTGTTATTCTCAGAGACTTTGAACACACTTCTTCCCTTTCTGATCCTTATACAGGGCTTCTCAGTGTGCTTTTGACCATAGCTAAAATGGTGTTTCTCCATTTTACAAGGAAATATGGGAAAATATTCAGTCATGGGGAAGAGGAGGCTTGATGCATCTTGATTGAAGAAGTGTTGATGTAGCTAACTGGTGCAGCTGTGGGCCTGGTTTGGGACATGGTCATCTGCCTTTGGCCATGGGATTCACTCCTAGTCACCACTCCATATCTCACTTCTTAGTGGGCTTGTTATGCAACCTCCCCTTGGAGGAAGAGCCCCTGTATTTAGATGAAGGGAGTTGTGATGATTTTGGTCTGGCTTAGCATGGTTTGTACCTGGGTACGTTTCTAGTTATGACAGGCAAGAGACCATTTTACAGAGCCATAGGGTAATTGTGAGTCACTAGCCTCCTGCCATTATCTTGAATGACCTGGGAAAGCACTTTTGACACCCATACACACAGTGATCTATCTATTTCCTCACATTTATGTGTGACAGGAGCTGGGCATGCTGCTGTTGTCCTCTCTTCAGAAACCCCTTCAAACTTCTGTGTCTCCCAGGTCAGGTACATGTTTAGGACATGACAAAGAAATGGAGCTCCTGTAGAATAGCCACGAAACGCTTATCAGATGTTGACAGGCTCAACAACACCCTGTGAGCTCCAGCCACTATGCACTGGCTGCTCTGAAGACTGGAGCCCTAGAGCCTACTGCATAAACAAGACGTACAAGTTAAATCCCTCTACCCAACTTATAATGGTCCTAATTATCCAGCTAAACCCTGAATGGCACAGTGATTTTTGAGTATTATTTTTCACATGATGTAAAACTTCTTAGGTTTAGAGAATAATGCATTCTCTCCAAGGAGAGAGACAGAGAGAGAGAGAGAGAGAGAGAGAGAGAGAGAGAGAGAGAGAGAGAGAGAGAGAGAGAGAGAGAGAGAGAGAGAGAGAGAGAGAAAGAGAGAGAGAGAAAGAGAGAGAGAGAGAGAGAGAGAGAGACTATAAAAGTGGAGAGTGATATTAAATGCTGAAGCTTGTAGATTTTTAGATCATAGGTCATCTTCTCAAACTTTATCATCTCTCTCTGCACTAGTGCATGACAAGAAAAACAAACAAACAAGCTAAAAAGCCATTTACTGAACTATGGCAGCTCCCTCCACACTTGTTTTTAGGCAATGAGACTATTTTCCCTAGGATTTTTACCCTTTAAAGAAATTTGCCCTTCAAAGCCGTTCTCTTGCAAGCAATGTCTTCCCAAGTCTTGTGTTATTCCAGCGCGTATCAAGCTACATATAAAAACATCTCATCCATATGTTTCTTTATTTAGACATTGGCTTGTGAAATGAAAGTATCTTCAGTTTAAAAATAATTCTCTTGTACTGCACAGCAAGAAAAAATATCCAATCTCAGAGGAGTTTGTTTTGCTAAGCGGGTGACCCTGAGACTCGTGCCATGTGTTATCAAAATGTTAAGTTCTATGCCATCCCCTGACAGAAAGATGAAATTGCAAAGAAGCTTAATAATAATAATAATAATAATAATAATAATAATAATAATAATAATAATAATAATAATAATAATTTCCAAACATAGTCACAGTTTTTCCAACACAGAAGACAATGAAGTAAACACAAACACACTTGTTATCATTCATTATATGGCTGACTGTGAGAAAAATATTAATGAAGTCTACCCCTTGAAAATTATCCTTTCATGTGCTAAAATTGTAATTTTTTAGACCTCAACAGATCTCAAGAAAATATTTCCACCATCTTGTTGACCAATCACTATTTCTACTATGTGTCATGATCATACAACTAGGGCCTATCAATTGCCCATAAATTTACTATTGAGAGTTAATTAAATGTACAACATGAAGCAATTGATAGACTTTTATTATTTATGTGTTTGGTATGCTTTCTTTTGCTAGAGTTTATAGTGCTATAATAGCAGTGAGCTTGGTGGGGCAGCTACAGAGGGACATTCCTGCTAGATAAGGACTATCCAGGGTCTCTTACGGGTCATGAACACAAGTCTATCCTTCTGTGCCTCTCTGGATCACCAACAACAACCCAAGAAAATGAGAACCTACCTGTGTTTAGATGGAGTCAACTATAAGACAACTATTAGCCTACATTGAATCAACAACAATGAAATAACAAGCTTTTGTCTCAAGAGATATAAGTGAAATCTTTAAAAGAATTTTTGGAACAAAGACCAGCTTTGTCACTGGCCTGGTCTGGGCTCAGATCACAGCTTCCGGATGTGGTTATTTCTCTTAGGGAAGAAATTTTACCTTAAATTCTCAGTGCATTCATTTGTAAGCTAGAATCTTAATGTGCATGTTCCAGTGTTACTATAAAGTTCAAAGACAAGATGATCAAATCACTTGACACAGGTGACATATCTTAAGGAACTCTAGCTGAGCTAATCACAGACTTTGCTCACTGTGGTAGGCTTGTGATGAAGTGGCTTCCAGGCTGATGGGAAAGAATAACAAAGAACGTCTGGAAGTGTTTCTGAGACTTTCAAATCAAAATCAATATAGTAAAGTAACGGTAGGTGGCATCATTTACCTTATCCCATATGGTGTCTATTGGGTGCATGCTCCCTATTGGCATGCTGGCTTCTTTCTCTGAGAAGTTGGGCAGAGTCAAACAGTAAGGCAAATATCTAGTATGGTATTGCCCGAGGAGAAAGCTAAAGCCTCCCTTGGTCTATACCAATGAAGAATTAATATCATGTCAGTCTCAAATATTTTGCTTGCCGTATTTTGGCACACAAGTAAAATAATTTTATTTGCTGCCAATAAGAGCATGTAGAATAATTTGGCTGTTACCCAACCCTTCATATCTCTGGGTGGGTTATACTTGCGATAAAAGAATGGCCTCAAACAGTCTGGCATAGTTTGAAACTCAAACAAGAAAGAAAAAACCCTAAAGTATGTTTTGAATGTTCCTAACCTATTTTGGAAGTGTGTGTTTGGGGGGGGCATTATTTCTGTGTTTTTATTTTGTTGTTGCTATTGTTTTGAAAGGGAAATTACTCTTTCTTTTTTTTTTCTGATCCAGTATTTTATTTTTTTATATTTTTTTTATTAATTTATTCTTGTTACATCTCAATGTTTATCCCATCCCTTGTATCCTCCCATTCTTCCCTCCCTCCTATTTTCCCATTATTCCCCTCCCCTATGACTGTTCTTGAGGGGGATTACCTCCCACTGTCCAAGGGGTATGTCCCCATGGAAAACTTTACCTACCAGGAAACTGGGTCAGAGGGGAGGACATCCTATTGAGACTTTAGGTGTGAGAAGCCTGGGAGAATGAGGAAATAGAAGGATCCAGAGGGTCCTGGAAAACTACAGGTGGATCTGGGCCCTGAGGTCCTCCTCAAACTATGGCACCAGCCAAGGAAAATATATGCAGTAAACTTCGAACCCCTACACAGACTAGCCAATTGACAGGACATTCTCCACCATTAAGTAGAGAAGGAGATCTGACTTTCACACAAACTCTGGTGCCCCATATTTGACCATGTCCCTTGGATGGGGATGCCTGGTGGCACTCAGAGGAAGGATAATAGGTCATCAAGAAGAGACTCAATACCCTATGAGCATGTACAGGGGGAGGAGGTCCCCCTCAGTCACAGACATAGGGGAGGGGAATAGGGGGGAAGCGGGAGGGAGGGAGGAATGGGAGGATACAAGGGATGGGCTAAAAACTGAGATGTAATTTGAATAAATTAATAATAATAAAAAAATTAAAATTAAAAAAAAAAAAAGAACAGTGCCTTTTCTACTTCTGCTGTGTCCTGTCTGGTTGTTTCTCCCCCAGTGAAACCTCAGTGTCTTCCAATTGCCCCTCTGTATCACAAGCTATTATGTTAATGCCTTCCCAGAGCCTCCATGTTCTTTTTATTTTTAAACATCTTCATGCCACGCTGTTTAACATTTTTGCACTTGTCAATATACCTTTATGCCTTTGATTTTCAGAAGGTTATCCTCAGGAATGGGAATAGATTCCACCCAACAGCTGATTGGTGAAGGAGACAATGAGGGAGCTCATCTGGGATATGACTAAGGCCGGAACTGTGCCTCAATTCACGTTGCCTAAGATTCTGGTCCCCTTTGTTTGTTTGTTTGTTTCCTTACTCTTTCACATTTTCTATTGGGAAAAAGTGTTCTTAATAGTCACTTGAATAATTGATATGCTTCCTGACAACCAGTAGCCCAGCATCCTACACAGAGCCCCTGTCACCTGCTACTTAGAGCTGACCACTATATTCTATTAGGTTGCTCTGTGTCTCTAGATATCTGTGCTCAATTTCTCCTAGCATGAAGTCCTCATAATGGCACCTCAGGCCATCCCCCATCCCATCCAAATTGTGCCCTTCAGTCCCAGCTACTCCTACACTCTCCAGTGAACATAACCTCCAACTAACCAAAGAAAATGCTCACTCTAAATATGTGAAAGTCTAGCATCTTATTCATAATATTCGAAAAAGCTTTCTCTCAAGTTTTTTTTTCCTTTTCTGACTGAAAAATCAGTAGCTTGTCCTCCAAATCATTTTAATGGTCTAATGGCTGTTGCCTTTATTCTGTCTGTTTTGCAATCCTGTTGTTTTTTTCTCCCTGGTCCTTTCCTAGTCTTTTACACATTGTAAGTCCAGTGTTTTTCTTCAGCTTGTCTAATTTTTCCCAGTAAGTGTACCTTTATCTAAAGACAAGAATGTTTTCTCAATCATTTTTGTCCCTGCTGATTCCCATTAGTCCCAGCAGATGCTCAGCAAATGTCCATGACAACCGATAAATCACTTGTTCAGTAATCAATGACTCCTGGAGTTGAGACATCTTAGTCATTGTAGTGTTACCTAGCTAATCTGAAAGAGCAATTTAATTTCATAGCTCTTCCTGTGTGCCACATTGCATGTCACAAATTATCCAAATTGAATCACAGAGAGAGACAAAACCCAAAAATTGTAGCATTGTATGTGTTTTATTGTCATTAGTAGACTTTCTTGACAAATTTATTTGAATACTTTAAAAACCTTAAACGTCAATTTAATTTGGTATCGAATAATTAGATTCTACAGCCTTAGACATTTAAGAGTTACAGAGTTGATCAGCAAAAGCGCATTTATACAAAGACAGTTTTGTTATGGAAGGATGCTTGAGTGTCTTATCTCAACTGAGGGGTGGATCAGAACATTCTTGATTTCAGTACTGATAAGCACATGGGACCACTAGCTGATAACCTCCAAGTCTCCATCTTCATGGATTTGCCAATGGCTCTGTGAAGCTAAATGCTGTGTGCTCATGCTTCGTAGAGGCAATTTCTTTAAAACGTAAAATTAGTACTATCCCATTGCCCCTTGTACCCACTCTCCACTGTTAGAAATGGCTTTGTAGATTAATCAGTAACTCAGCATTTCTGCTAAATCTTCTAAGCCTAAAATGGGAAACACATCCAATCTTTTACTGCTTTAGCCTTGTCTGTGACCTACCTACAAGAAATGTCACCTAGCTCTTATCTGCAGCAGAATCTATTAAAGTCTGTCCCTCTTGTTATGCAGCCAGGATTGGCCACATATTGCCCATAAAACTACAAATAAAAATTGTTCTGTTCTTCAAATAAATGACTTGAACATTCTAATACTGAACTCTCCATGATGTTACATCTTATTTTGGTGAACGTAAATTAAAATGTTGTATTATTTATTTTTGTTTGGAATGGGCTTATGCTAAACAGCTTTTAGAGGTTGGCGAAATGTGGAGTCTCTCACTTTTACCCAGTCCTCATTATCTTTGTCTTTTGAAATTTTTTCGATTCAACATTTTATGTCAGTTGGTTTATGTCACACTAAAACCAGCAACATTGAAACTGAAAAACAAAGCAATCACTTACTTCTCATAATTTTATGATTTTAGTGTGTGATTTGGCTGAACCAAGCTAATTACTCTTCAATCTATTGTAAACTATAAGGTAGCTGGGCAAGTCTGTTGATTTAACATGATTTTCTCATGTGCTCATCTCTTACTCGGAATGACTAGTAGATTTGACTCTGCTCCTCCGTCCCATGTCTCAAATGTAGGTGTCAATAGTTCATAGTGAAGAGAAAAGCGCAAATGTTAAAGAGAATTGTGAGGACCCTTGAAGCATCATATTCTGAACTATATTTTATTATTTCTACCATAGTTTGTTAGTCACTGGAAGGCCAGGCTCCAGGGATATGAAAATCCCTCATGCTGAGAGGAAAGCAGCAGAGTGGAATTCAAGAAAGCATGATGTTTTAGAAGCATCTTAAAAAACAGTCTTTATTTCCCCCAGTTTGTCAAATGTGCTATTGTACCAAGATGTCCTTAGTCTATACCTTTCATGATCTAAAATTTGGGATTGAGATGTCAGCATTTGAGAATCACCCATAGAAAGATGAATGACTTATAGCACTAAATCTATCATCTGTCCATTCAGACAATATTAATGAAGAGCTACTTTATGCCTTCCATATCCACAACACAGACTTCCCAAATATAAATAACAACATGTATACATGACAAAGTATGGAAACAGACATGCTGTATGTCAAAGGAGATGTCTTATCCTTTGTGTAACAGAAATATTACTGACTACAAAATAACAGTAGAACATCTATACATGTGCATTCATGGACTACCCAGCCTTAATTAATAAACTATTTGCATGCTTATAATACCCACATTAGAAATGAGGACACTGAAACTTTAATGAATTCGATAATGGGCTACCAGTTATTCAATGACAGAGATGGGTACTCAACTTTTGGGACGACCAAAGAGATGCTTACTGCTCAGCAATGCTCCCATAGGTGGCTTTCTTTTATTTCATATCACTCCCCAGAAATAGTCTCTATCTTTGTTGCATGCTGAAGTCAGTTTTTAAAAAAAATATGTAGTATTGATCCCAAAGATGCAATCCATGGATCAACAATAACAACAGTACCTGAGCTTGCTTGCAAATTCCCAGATTCCCCAGGACTGTTGGATTACAGTATCCAGGAAAAAACTTAGGCATCTGTATTTTTAAAATCTGTGTGCATCCTTCTGAAAGCTTGATCACTGACCACTTATCACTATGTATGATATTCAATCCTGTGCATAAGCCCTGGTGACCTGAAATGCCTGAGCTCTTTTTCAGACTTACTGAGTCAATATGTTCAAATAGTTCTCTAGGCAATTCTGATGCACTTAGGGTTGAGAAATCACATCCTCATTCTTAGTAGACTTCATTATATCTTTAATTATATTCCAGTGTTGTGCACCAGTATTTATCATGCATCTTTTCTCAGAGAGAAGCGTAAGACATGCAAATTTTCATTCTGAAAAGAGTATCTAATATTAAAACGGAAGGATTCTCAATCTTTGTCAAGAGTCAGTTACTTCAGGATCCCAGGACAAGAGGATGATTGGTGCCTCATCTACAATTAATGAAGTATTACATCAGAGGGTTGTCCAAGCTCCAATCAGTAGAATGAAGCCTCTCTCAGACCTGTGACCTGGAATGCACATCTCAGGTAAAGCCAGGATGAAGCCAGGATGCTTTCTATGGGGATAAATCACATGCTCAACAGTGACCAACTTCACAACTAAACTCAGAACCTAAGACCTATAGTACCCATTGGTGCTCTCATGGCAAATAAGAGTTCACATCTGAATTCTTCTCAAAATTGTCATTTTCAATTTCTGTTAGAGCATCTGAGAAATACTGACCCATCACTAATTGGCCCCTTAGCTCCAAGTGCTAGAACAGAAAGAATGGGATCAGGACATATTCCTGTTGCCAGCTACCTAGAAACCTTTAAAAAAAAATACCTCCCTAGGTAACTTGTATAGATAGCTTTCCATGAAGGATAGAGAATATATGTCTTGGAAAAATAGTTTTCACCTCAGTTTTTCTTTTAATGCAGATGCCTTCAGTTCCCATTTTAAAAGCAGCTCATAATCTAATAACAATCACTGTGGAGTGCTTCTTGAATAAAATGCGACTCTAAGGACTATGGGTAAATTGGTCAATGTGTATCAAACTCACTGCTCAAACTGTGGTGTGAAGACTGGCAGCAGTAGTAGTGGCATGACCTGGAACTTCTTACACACTTAGTCTTTGGCCCTGACCAAGGAACACAGAGTCATTTAGTTAGTACATTGAAGGTCTGTAAAATATTAAAGTTTAAAAAGTATTGCCATGGAAAATTCAGTTTAGCTACTTTGAAGTAGTTGGGAAAAAAAAACACTACCTATGCAACTGAAAACCTACATCATTTTGAAAATTGAGAATGGATCAAAACATGGTCCCCCACAGGTCACAGAGCTTAGAAGTGAATGAATGTGACAAATTGAATGATTACCTTCAGTCAAACTACCTAGAAAATGAGTCTGAAAAAGAGAATTGAATGTTTGAGAACCATATAGAGAAATCTGGGAAGAAACAGGAGTGTGGGATTGGTGAGCAGGGATGTGTTTCCAGCTGGATCAAATAAGGAGGTCTGCAGTGTAAACTGAATTGGCAAAGTCTTGAGGGATACCCAAGTGTAAAGATACACTTTAGTGATTTTCTTCAAAGAGTCATTGATCACCCCTCTGCATGTGTATTGAATATAAACACATAAAAAAAATGGCTTATAATGCCTAAGGAAAATTCTTTGAAAAAGAGGACTAGCTATAAGGCGTGAGAAATATGCACAAGAGCTGAGAGGAGAGGCACTGGCCAGAAAAGGGCATGTAATTGTGATATTAATAACACTATTATAGTCTGAATATCTGTCTGACCCCAAATGTGTTTGTTACATTTCTAACCCTCAAGGCTGTGGTATGAAGAGATGGGGCACTTGGGAGTAATTAGATCATAAGGGCAGAAAAATTGAAAAATGGGATTAGTGGTTGGTATGGTTCCAATAAGTCTTGTTCATTCAGCTCTTGTTTAAGTTCTCATCATGAGATAGGAGGACAGGACCACATGGAGCCTTTAAGAGAAGATTAGGGCCAGATTCTCATGAATGGGATAATGGACAACTAGGTTAAAAGGATCTTGAAAGTGTGGGTCTCTGAAAGCCAATTTGGCTAGGTATTGAGTTCAACCCTGGTCTCTCACCATAGAATCCTCTATATTGCCTTTAAGCCTTGTTTCAGAAATATGGGCTTCTTTTCTTTATAACTTAGTGCACAAGATTTAGTTAAAAGCATTTGGAAGGATATAAAGACAATGTCTTATAAAAGAGATTCCAGAAAGGACTTTTACATGGCCTTGTCTGCCCTTCTAGGACATAATGATGTTAACAATCTGTGATGATCTCCAGAAAGTGATCATGCTGTCACCCTGAACATGAAGCCTTCTCAATGATGCATAAATTTGTATTGTTTATAGCTCACTCAGTCTATAAGACATATTACAGAAGCCCAAGTGGACTAAGATAAGGAGTTGACAGAATAGATGCCATATGGATACATCAGGAGCTGAATTTTTTTTTTATTCAATGAGAAAGATGGTCAGGGTCTAATATATCATCTGAAAATGTTTGCTAGAGAAAGTGTAATTGAATCTAGACATTGACGAACCCCGTCATTTTTTTCTTGTTTAACTACTGCCTTTTACTTGCCTTGGGGAGCTCACCTGTTCTCTGCCTCAGCATGGAATTGTGAGAACAATCCTATCTACAAGGATGTGAGAGTGAGATTCACCAGTCAAGTCATCACATCCTCATTCATGGGGATTCGATCTGGCATGAGAACTTGGCCAAAGTTACCTCAGAATCTAGTAAACATATTTGGAAATTAGGTAAAATGATTTTCATCTTCTTTGATGTTACTGAACATAAGAATGAAACTCTAGAGTGTAAAGAACTGGGAAGACAGGCACAAGAGAGAAACTGAGGTCTGAGTTTGCAGAGGATGATACGTAAGCTAACATATTAATATACTATTTTTTCACAGAGGGCAACATGAGGTCTATTGATTACAGTTAAGTTTGTTCTAGGATTCAACTTCTGCTTTTCTTTTATTTTTATATTGCTTATGTTTTTGTTATGAGATTAATAAGATATATTTTCAGTTTCTTTTCTCATGTTTTTGGAACCCATTTACTTCTACCACCATAGAAACTCTATGCGTTTTTGTTTTTCTTCTTTTTTTGGTGGGGTTTGGCGAGGGCAGAGGTAGCTGTGACTGTGGTTTATGTTCAGATCCCTCACTGCATAAATCGAATTGAAAATGCTTTCTTGCCATTTATGTAAAAGCCAACTGCTCATTTTGATCCCACAGACTTCACAGTGGATGAAAATAAGGTGAAAGTTAATATATTTTAGGGAAAGGTGATATCTTTTAGTCTTTAATGTATCAATTTATTTCTTGACTTTGAAAAGTAAAATAACATTTTAAAGAAAATATTCTCAACAGACAACTCTATTAGCCTCTCTCTTATTTTCAAATAATGATAAAAATATTCTTAAAAATAAATGGAAAATAGATTACCTTTGAGAAACATCAGGAGTGAACTACTGAACAGAACAGTTTAGTATTTTAAGACACACCAAAATGTAAAAATGTATTGCCACTGTCAAAAAGCATAAATACAGTAAGATATTCCTAAGGGGTAAACAGTGAAAATAAAATTCTGAGTTTTCAAAGATTTCTAAAACCTAACTTAGGGCACATAGCACACTTAAAGTATGTGTGGGTTTCTGAACTTAAGAAAAAACTTGAGATTTGTTGAGGAAGTGAAACTTTGTCGGTTATGTGAATTTGCCCAACATTTTTCTTTATTTTATATTATGCTGATCATAATAACTTCTGCAAATTGAAGGCTCACTAAGCAAACACTTCATATATTTTCCATTTTGAACCCCATAATTATATCTGAACCTTCTTTGAGGCGATGAGAAATTTGATGTTAGATATTTTTACATTTCTCAATGGTTCACAGTAAATAAACAGTCAAACTGGGAATCCTGCCCTAACTGTCTCTAAGCCCATAACCTAAAACATTTAACTATATTTCACTGGTCACCTCAGACTTGTCTTTCCTCCCTCTCTGCTGCCACACACCTCATCAGTATTAATCAGATTTTTTTAAAAAAGTTTGGCAGAATACCTATAACATGTAGCATAAATGTGGAAGAGTAATTTTGTCTCCTACTTTAAAAGGTTGCTCTACCACAGGAAGTGAGATATGGGCAACCAAAGCCACTCACACATGTAACCAGGAAACAGGGAGGGACTAGGAATAATGAATATATTTACAGCAAACATCCTTTTAATTTTTTTTCCTATCTGGGTCCCCAGAAAAGATTATGAGAAAATGTTTCCCTGACTTGGTGATCCAACACACAGGGAGGGACTTTCTTCCCAGAAGCATCCTCACAGACAAACTCAAGAGGCATGCTTCACTCATTTCGCAGGCAGTGCTTCTCAGTACACTCAAGCTGAACCATTAATATTAAACACTACTTTTTACATCTGAAATACATTTGGATTATAACATTGGAGGTTTTAGTACTTACCTTCAAAGACCTTTCCACCTGAAGTCCCTGGAAATTGGGTATCAGCAACTGACAATCAAAGAAACCTAACTTTGTCCCTTCTCCCTCTCAGGTCCACAGGGGTCAATGTATTCTGCAGGTTGAAAGGACCAATTAGGACATCTTTCTCAAGTTGAATCAGGTAATACTACTTGTGACAGAATTCATCAAGAGTTGGCTTTCAGTTGATAGGAATACAGTGATGTGGTCTTTGATGTTTCATTCAGCTGCCTTAATTCCTCTTCTTCAAATCTAAGCTGGGCAGTTCAGTAACTGCACTTGGCAGCAACTCAACATACTAGTTTCTTTAGTTGATGGTTCAGATTTAGAGTGAACACTCATCTTTCCAGACTGGTTCCTCTACATCCACCATTTTTACATGTGGTGACAGCATGTGAGAGAGTCTTCCATTATATCTGAAAGATGCCATATTTTAGATAAAAGTTTTGATATCCCAGTGTCCTAGTTACCTTACTCTCAAATTGATGCATTCTAGAGTCACATGAGAAGGAAGGAATTGTCCACATGAGTTTAGCCTGTGGGTACATCTATAGGAGATTCTCCTATGTTTTCTTCAGTGTGGGAGGGCTCAAGCCACTATGGGTGGCACCATTTCCTGGGAATATGCTCCTCTCGGATGTATGAGAAAGCTGCATAAACATGAGGCTGCAATTGAGCAAGCAAACAGTGCTCTTCCATGGTTTCTTCTTGTAGTTCCTGCTCTGATAACTTCAGTGATGTGTTGCCACCTGGTAGTATAAGCCAAATATTTTCTTTCCTCTGCTAAGCTACTTTTGGTCTTGGTGTCTGTTATAGCAGTGAAAATCTAACTAGAACAGCCATTCTTTTAAGTGAGGAGAAATACAGGAATTTGGAAATGTGTACTAGAAAAGCAATTTTTTAGACTTTATAAATCAACTTTTAACTCAAGACATGTTAAAATTGTTTGCAAAGCTGAGTTATTTGGGTCTAGTTGGTCCCAGAACTTTTATATAACTGGTTGTTATGCATTTATTTTCAGGTCTTCCAGAATATTCTCATCAATGAAAGTGATAGCTATAGAAATATAGCCTTTCCTGCCCATCAGCTATATAAATGTGAAATATTTAAAGAACATTAAAACACCTCAAGATATTGGCTGATATTCAATTGCATAGGCCTTGACTTGTCCTTAATGTATATAGCAACAATAAGATAAATGCCCTTACTGTCCATATAAAGGACAAAGTAACAAAGAATATTATTTGAAAAGATGGTCACAGAGTGTTATTCAGTACTGTGTATGTCCTCAGAATTTATAGTGGAAATCTCTGGTTTGGGAACTTTTGTTTCTCTTGTTCAACAACACAGGCCTTTGCTTAAACTTAGGTAAGTGCCCTTCTTTGTTTTATCTCATTTGGCATTTCCCTTTGCTCAGATCATACAATCCCCAAACACAGTTTTTGTCTTCTGTGGGTCAAACCTGTGATGGGAGAGAATAAAGGAGAAAGTAGATAAGTATCTGACAGTTACCCGTAATACTGTTATCTCCTTTAGTTCTGCACTAGGAGCTGAAGTTCCAATAAAAAGCACATGTATTTTAAAGATTCTACAAGAAGACTGTTTGACTAGTTAGAACTTCCTGATTGTGAAGAGTTGACATGTTACAGATTCACAGCCAAATTATCTTGGGCTGTTTCCAGGCTCCTTTAGAAGCCACCATTGTTGACCTCCATATCTGTCCTACCAATCAGGTACAGTATTATGAAATGGGCAGAAAGGCCACTAACCCAAAAGCTAAGACTCTCCTGAAACATACCCTCTAAAGCCACACAATGTTTTCCTGTCTGCAGAACCTGCCTAACTGTTGCCCCTCCCAATATATTTGGAAAAAATGATGTTTTTAATCACTGTATTTTAGTGACTTTTCTGCAGACTTGAAAACCAAACTTGGAGAACCACTGCACTCTGTATACCATTTACAACTACATGGCAATGGTCTCAAGCCAGAGAGAAGCAGAGACAACATAATTGATCTTCAATTAGTGATTGGATAAAGAAATCATGGTTCATTTACCCAATAGAATACTATTTAGCTGTAAGAAAAGAATGAAATTTGAAGGTAAAGTAGATGATACTGGAACATACTATACTGAGATGACCTAAACCCCAAGAGAGAAAAGTGTATGTTTTTCTTATTTTTTGGTTCTTAGTTTCAAATTGCTAGACAAGAGCATAAACCCTACAGAAACCAGAAATGTAAAAGAGACCAAGATGGAGGATGATCCCTAGTGTAAGGAACCATGGGACATCGGTGCTATGGAGTGGGAAGTGTGCTTTAACGGGGAAATAAGGATGGAGGATAGTACAAGAGGAGAAGGAGATAGAAAGAACAAATAACACTTGGGATACTTGAAAAGATATGAGATCATTATTTTATATTTACCCTAAATTTACACATAATACATGCATACATATATGTGTACATATTGTACCTATAGAAATACTTACAAACACATACATATATGTGTATATATGTATGTATGTTTATTTCTTTTAAGATGCTTTTAAGATGCTATACAACTTGAAGTAACAATGCTTTCTCTGAGAACCATGGTCTAGCTAACAGAAATCCCATTACCAATCATTCATGACAAATCTCCCCTTGAGGTGTCAGTAAGAAAAATTCAAGAGACACCCAGAAGAATACAGTCTAATGCCATTGGCCTTGCTTGTCTCTCAGAATGAGATGGTAAGCCCTATTGATCAAGATATGATGAGTGCTGGAAAATTAATCATGGACTAATTGGTCTGGAAGTGACCTCAAATCTTCACCCCTGAGAACTGGTTCTCATAGTATCAGAGGGTGCTATGCAAGAGAGAGGAACATTCTTCAATCTTTTTTCCAATATTTTTATTATATTATATATTATATATTATATTATATTCACATTACATCCCAATTGTAATCACCGTGCTCTTCTTCTCCAATTCCCCTCCCCTAGGCCTCTGACAAGTGGGATCCTCTTCCCCCACCCCTTGACCACAGTCTATCATGCCTCACCTGAACAGCCTACATCCTCTCTCTCTATGTTCACACAGGGCCTCTCTGCCAAGGGGCAGTGATCAAATCGTGGGTACTAGAGTTCATGTCAGAGGCAGTCCCCTGATGCCCCGCCCTTCCCCACATGGAGAATGAGCTGTCCACTGCCTATATCTGAACAGGGGGGTCTTTGGTTGGTTCATCAGTTTGTGCATACCCCCCTGGGTCCAGATCTGCCTGCCTTCACAGTCTCCTTGTGGAGCTCCTAACACCTCCCTCCCCACCCTGCCCTTCTTTCACACAGTACTTTTAGCCAACTCTTTCATACAACTTGCAGCACTTAGCCCAGCCCAGAGTCCCAAGATGTGTCCTGATCCCCTGCTGGATGTAGTTTCTCAGAGGACATCTATGTTGGCCTAATATCCACTCATAAGTGAGTATATATGATGCCTGTCTTTCTGGGTCTGGGTTACCTAACTCAGGATGATCACTTCTAGTACCATCCATTTTCCTGCAAATGTCAAGATTTCCTTGTTTTTCATAGCTGAATAGTATTTCATTGTGTAAATGTACCACAGTTTCTTTATCCATTCTTCAGTTAAGGGAATATCTAGGTTGTTTTCAGATTGTAGCTATTACAAATAAGGCTGCTATGAACATAGTTGAGCAAATGTCCTTGTATGGTGGAACATGTTTTGGGGATATGCCCAGGAGTGGTATAGCTGTGTCTTGAGGTAGCACTATTCCTAATTTTCTGAGAAAGCATGAGATTGTCTTAACCATAGGCTGTAAAACCCATAACCACAACGACTGCTGGAAACCTATGCCAATCAACATGCCAATAAAGATGGAAGTAATCTCAGAGGTTCCTCACCTCTAGGAAAAGAGCTTCAAGCAACTAATGACTTGTGAGAAAGAGAGAATTATTCTAGTGTAGATATGTGTCCCCTGATTGGTTGCCCTACAGCAAACAACTAGCCTGAGAATCATATGCATGCGGGTAAGTCTGGAAGGACTGTCATTTATTTATTTATTCATTTATATGTACACATGACAGCAATAGTTAAGGAAGAGGAGACTGACTTTGAAAGAGAACAGGAAAATATGAGGGAAGTAAGAAAGAGGAAAGGGAGGGAGAATTATATAATTCCACTGTAATTAAATTTAAAAGGTGAATTGCCTTTTCGTCCCCAGTTCCCCTGCAATTCCATTGTAATTAAATTTAAAAGGTGAGTTGTCTTTCATTCCCCATGTCCTTTAGCCACATGTAAATAAAACCTGGTTTTGTAATGGAAGGAAAATGATGAAGTCAACCTGAGGTCTTGAAAGGGTCACAATATTTTTCCAAGCTAATTTTGCTCATGGGCTAAACTTTGTATCTAATGGCCTTATATAAAGTATACTATGGCTAGAAGTATTGTGTGTGTGGGGGGGATAAGTACACCTCCCCCCTTTAGCATAGTATGAACAAATACATTTCCTTTACCAAATGTTTTCCTTATTTCTTAAGGAAAAGCAGCACAGTTTATGGGCCTAAGTGAAGGAACAACACTGAAGGGACAGTTTTTATGACAGTTCTTCAGTAAAACTCATTGCTGGTGATAAAAATGAAAATCACTTTCCCCAGGTGTGTTTATTTGATTATTTGTTTTCTTTTGATAGTGCTTCTGAGCAGTCAAAGATACATTTTTGTCTCCACCAATTTAGCCAACTTCTCCGTTGAGCCAGGCTACCTAAGTAGCACACAATGGATGACTCAAAATTATTCTGTCATTTATGTGTCCTTTAATACTGGACTTGAATGAATGAGCCAAGACAAATATCTTTTAGCAAGCTCTATAATCACAGCACTATGTTCCCAACTCACCAGTTCACTGAGCCAGACAGATGCTAACAGAAAGTGGCAAGAGTCAGTGTTCAGTTCAAAAGTCTGTAGGATGGTGGGATCTGGCTGGCAATGGGAACCTTCTTCCACTGCTTTCTCTAAAAGAGCAAGCACTCTTCATACCCCATTTCCTACAGGCTACCAGGAGCCTCAGCTTTCAGGAAGTATTTCTGAAAACATTGATGCCTATCAGTAGCATAGGTCAGGCATTATTTTCTTTGTATAAGAAATAGATAGCTCTATTAAGAACCCTCCTTTGGGTTATGAGCCTTTTTACCATAAGTTTTATATTTTAAATCATTCTTACAATTGTTATTTTAGATTACTGCAATGCATTCTTGGCGATACTGTTTACTTTGGGTCACAGCTTTACAGAGCTTTTACTATGTATAATGCTCCATAGTAGAGGATTATGAAAGACTCGAGCTACTTTTTATACCTAGCTTGATAGAGAAAACCTGTTATTTTAGCTACTCAGGAAATCAAGGGAAGACAACTGTGAATTCAAGGCCTAAGTGGGCTACAAAGTAGGTCCAAGATCCGCCTACAACAAAGTGAGAGTTCAGAAAAAAGAAAGAAAGAAAGAGAAAAAGAAAAAATAAAGTGGGGCTTAATTCAGGGATAGAGTATTAGCTAGTATATGTAAGGACTGGGTTCAGTCCCCAATACCATAAAAGAAAGAAAAAAAGAAAGGAGGAGGGAGGGATAAAGAAAGGGAGAGCAGGAGAAGGGGGCTACGTGGATAAATTAGGGTGAGAGGCACATGAAAAGCATCATGATTGGGTGCCCTCCAATAATGGTCTCCTAGGCATTTGATTAATCTCTGCAGCAATCTGCAGCTCAATGGATGAGAAGTTTCTAAGGGAAGAAGGTCCTTCTTATGTACTCAGCATCTGTTAAAGTGACTGACAAATGGCACCATTTCCGTATGGTACTTAGAGGATGTGAGCACACTAAAACACAAGCCAGAAGGTAGTATCTGCATCACCTTAGACTGGGTATCATGAATAAGAGGATAGGATAAGTCATAGGAGTACTCGGGCTCTGAGATGCACTCTATACTAAACCTAAGAAGAAAGACAACTTCCTATGTGCAGGGTGCAGCTTCAGCAAACACTCCAGCGAAGACAAGTGTACCTGTAGCTCTGGCACAGTGTTACTTCAACAAGTGGAGAATTCTTTTAAAAGTAGGAAAAATAGTGGTTAAAGTTATGCTGTTTACATGGATCAACTGTTCTTTACATGACAAGGCTACATGACAGCCAGCTGTCCTGTCCTTGCTCTGTACATGAGCAGAAAATCTGAGGAAAGGTACTTTTTCACTTGGCATCACAGGACTATATTGGCAGGGGTAGGTTGGAACATGGCCATGTATACATGTGATTTGGATTGGCAACCATGGCAGTGAATCACAAGACCAAGCCGAGGCCTGTAAAGCTTGGGTCAAGGATTATTGACCTGAAATCATTTACTTTACGTAGCATTCTGTTCAATGGTGGATTCTGTTGGACCTACAGATAAGGTTGGAAATCAGAATGTCTATGGAAAAGCAATATTTCTTCAATTATATGATATTGGTGCCTTGTTTTGAGTCAACACGAGAGATAAAAAGCTGATACATTGGAGAAGAAATAACCCATCTGAGTCAGAGACAAGGTCCTCTGTAAGACCAGGCTGATCACAAGGACTTTCTCTGGATTTGATATAGTATAGAAAAACAGAGCTGGAGAGATGGCTCAGCAGTTAAGGCCACATACCAACCACTCCTGCTGAAGAACTGAGCTCAACTCCCAGCATCCATTTCAGGCAGCTCACAGCCATCTGTAACTGTAGCTACATAGGGTCTCACTTTCTCCTCTGGACTCTACATGTACCAGCACATATCTGTGCGTGTGTGTGTGTGTAAAACTTTCACCTTTGGGATTTGGTTTAAGTCTCTCTCTGGCTCAGAGGAAGGAATTTCAACCTTAGACCGAGTAGGAGGCTGTATTCCCCATTCTGTGAGATATTTTAAATCAGTGTTATAATAGCTAATTAACCTCACTACAGACCAAGATGTATATGATCTTTGAGCATAATATTACTCTTCTCTAACCTATAAACCTTTATTTTTCTGAGAAAACTTCACAAGCAAATTTATAGAACATACTATCAAAGCAGGTGTCTTGACCTCTCTTTTGGAAAATAAGGACCCTGTGACGTTTAGTTACCTGTTTTCATCATCTCTACATTCCTTTCTTATCTGTAAATATGCAGGAAGCACCTCATGAACCAATATTTAATCTCCCTATGAAAGAAGATTTGGAACAATATTTCTCCCAGTAAAACCTTATTTCAACCTCTGGACTTGGAAATAGGTTGCACCCTGTGGGCAATGCAACTCCAAAGGCTGCTGAAGCCATTCTTTACAAACCTGGTAGAATGTTTTCCTAAGAAGTTCTATTTCTTCTGGGGCATATGTAGTGTCCTTTTCTTTTTTAGTTTCTTTAATTTTTCAAATCACAACAAAACTGTGTCATTCTTCCTTCCCTTTCCTCGCTCCAGGTCCTCCCATGTACCCCCCTTAGCTCTCATTCAGATTCATGGCTTCTTTTCTCATTAGTGGTTGTTACATGTTACAGGCATAGGGATTTACAGATATATTTGCAAATATAACTTGCTCCATCTATGTAATGCAATATATAAGTGTGTTTTTGTGTTAGCCATTCAGTGTTTCTTCTCTGGAGAAGACTATTCCTTCCACTCTCAGCATTGGTAGGTTTCCTGTAGTTCTTTGTGTAGGTTTGATGCCCTGTGGGCTTTCTCCCATCTACTTTGTCTCAAGCACATGCGTGTATGTATCTCATTGCCTACTTTTACAGTTATGCATTTGTTCTTTTTCTTAATAAACCCATACTTTACACTCTAGAATTCCTTACCATGGTATGAATCAAGGTCTTGGCTTTACCCGAGGAGAGGTCTGCCTAAGTCTCCCACACTGGCAGTTTCCTTTCACTAGTGTAGTCTTCTGAGCCCATCACTATATATTTGAGGCACAGTGGCTTTTGCTATGTGGAGCATTGTTTAAATAGCTGAGCTCTTACCACACACCCCTAACAACAAGTTTCCAAGGGATTCTTAGAGGGAAAGAGGCAGCTGAGTACAACTGACCTATTGCCACATCGATACCAGGAACATCATATTGTTTTTAAATATTAAATATACCAAACAGATTCTGATACAGCAGAAAAACTACAAATGTAGTTAATATTTGTTCAATATTAAATAAGGTACCAAGTAACATAAGCACAATTTCTGAAGGAAAAAAATATACTGATCAGCAAAGCAGAAAAAGTGTTCATAATATAATGGAGAAATGTGAATAATAAATGGTAGTGGGCATGTAGTATTAGAATTGTATAAAGAAAACTAAGCCAATTGTGAACAGAAGAATATGAGGTGAGAGTGCAGCTATTGATAAGACAGGGAAGTCTCCAATAAGGACCTGAAACCTAAGCTGATCGCTGAGCTGTGTTAAAGGGAGTTACAATAAATGTATAGATGGCTGGAGAGATGGCTCAGAAGTTAAGAGCACTCACCGATTGCTCTTCCAAAGGTCCTGAGTTCAATTCCCAGAAACCATATGGTGGCTCACAACCATCTATAATGAGATCTGGTGTCCTCTTCTCACATGCAGGTGTACATGCAGGCAGAGCATTATATACCTAATAAATAAATAAATAAATAAATAAATAAATCTTTTTAAAAAAATACATGTATAGAAAAAGAATGTAAGTTAAAAAAAAACTTAACACGACCATTGGCTAAATCTGGGTAGGGGCTTAAAGTTTACCGCCTGTATTGTCCTTGGCTGGTGCCTTAGTTTGAGCAGGACTCCTGGGCCCATTCTCCACAGTTGAGTGGAGAGGGGGATATGACTTTCTCACATACTCTGGTGCCTCACATTTGACCATGTCCCCTGGAGGGGGAGATCTGGTGGCACTCAGAGGAAGGACAGCAGGTTGCCAAGAAGAGACTTGATACCCTATGAGCATATACAGGGGGACGTAATCCCCCTCAGGAACAGTCATAGGGGAGGGGAATGGGAGGGAGGGAAGAATGGGAGGATACAAGGGATGGGATAACCATTGAGATGTAACAAGAATAAATTAATAAAAAAAATTAAAAACAAAAACTTAACACGAGAATGAGATGGGATGGTAGACAACTGAAAGGCCAGAGGGGCTAAAACAAAATGAAGCAAATCTTCTCATCCACTACCCAAATTGTCATTGAAAGGTCAAAGAAGAGAACTGATACATGTGTAGTGAAAATTTGAGAGTAAGTTCAAGCTCTGAGTAGACAGTGAAAAGGAAAAGGCAGTATCCAGAGAACTCCTCCAAATAGAGAAAAAGCAGAGGCAAAAACCATTTCCCTAGTGGAATCCAAGATTAGGTGACCTGAGAACGCACTGGCCTGTGTTTGGCATGTGAGAGACTTTGCCACACAAAGCCAGTCTTAGAGAACACAGTCAACTTGGCCCTAAATTGTAATGGTAAATCAGGACAATCTAAAGTGTGTGGTAGAAATAAGCCAGCATGGGGAAACGGTAGCTAGGTCAAAGACAGCAAAGAATCACTTGAGAGAGAAAAATTATCTTTACTTTATATACTTGGAACATTTTTAACAAAATTATTAAAGATTTGAAAAACAATTATAAAATTGATTTTGGGGGAAAGGGGTAGGTATACAACGCAATACAACTATGATGTGAAGGCATGCGAAAGACATGAATAAACGACCATGAAATAAGCCACTGTTCTGCAACTATTAAGCAAAAGAAAAATGCCTTAGAAACAGCATAGATGAATTGCTAAAGATGAGCTGTTCAATCATCATTGAGAGAGGGGGTTGGGGGGAGGAAGGGAGGGAGAGAGAACACAGAGTACAAACTGATGAGTGTTGGGTTACATACACTGAACTGAACCTTTGGCACTAGGAATCAGAGTATTTTGTCATATAGTTTTAAAACATATTACAAGAGTGAGCAGTGTCAAAGGGGCACAACCACCAACATTCAAAAGCAGCTTTGTCAGCTTAGCAATAAACACCACAACATGTTTGATTGCTGTCCACCCTTGAATGCATCTGCAGAAACTCTCAAATGGAAAGAAGAAAAGAAAAAAGGTCCTCTGTGTTTTTTCTTATTAGTAGTATTTCCTCTGTTGAAATCAAAGAGAAAACAAACTCTAGCACCTTCGTAATATACTTGTATAACAGAAGCATAAAGAGCCATACTATTTACAGAGGCCTAAACACAGTTGGGGGGCAGTGAGAGCATACCTCTTACACTACCTTCTGATGGTACCCACAACCCACTTTGTCATCACTGACACTAAACGAAGTTACAGAATTTATCACTTGAAGAAGCTGTCATGATAATTCGGCAATAAAGCAAGGCTCTGTTCATTCACAGGTGCAGAGTCAAGTATTGCTCTTATTCCTACAGATGATCACAGTGAATTACAACTTAGATCATTTTGTCACATAACTCATATTTATACTGGCTCTCCCCAACTTCTAAATGATATTTTTACATTTGCATATACTAATATATATATATATTCTTTGTGCTGTAACCTTCTACAAGTTTCAAATGTTCAAATGTTTATGTAACTTCATGCATCCACTTTTATATTACAAAATGGAAAATCATACTGCCCTAAAGATATTTCTGATTTATCACTTAGACACTTTACTCTACTCTCTCCAGTCCTGACGACCATTGATGTTTTATCATTGCTATGGTACTGGCTTTTCCAAAACACTATGTAGCTGTAGTTGTGCAATATGTAGTCTTTTGCTAGCTTTTCCACCTAGGAATATACATTTTTAATCCACCCGTGCCTTTTTGTGGCTTCATTACTTTCTTCTTATCACTGAATAATATTCTCTGGTGGAGATAATCTATGTATTGTTTATCCATTCTCATGTTAAAAGACATTTTGGATCTAGGCCCCTTACAAAGATGTAGCCAATGGGCAAATTGGGCTTCATGTGGGTCCTCTAGTAAGAGAAGGCTGTATCTGACATGGACTCTGTTGCCAGGTTTTTGATCACTTCCCTGTGGCAGTTCTGCCTCGCCAGGCCACAGGGGAAGAGGACAAGCTCAGTACTGATGCAATTTGATGACCTGGGGTAGATGTGAATTAAAGCTCCCTTTTTCCCCCTGAGGATTAAGGGAGGGAAAGGGGGAGAAAGAGGGTAGGTAGGACTGGGAGTCGAGGAAGGACTGGACTATGACCAGGATGTAAATTGAATAAAATATAAAAAATAAATTAAAAAGACATTTTGATTGCTTGTAGACTTTTATGATTTAATAATCACAATGCTGTTGCAAACTGTTCTGATAATGCTCTTATTGGGATAGTATGTTGAAATCATATAGGTAAAAATAACCTAGAGGCATGATTGCTGACGGACTTGGTAAGATGCATAACTCCAAAAGCAGACACTGATCGGTGAATGAAGTAACAGTGCTGCTTGTATTTTCAGCAACAGTGGATGAGAGTTCCTGTTCTTCCACATTCTTGTCAGTAATTAGTCAGATCATTGGAGTTTTGTCTTTACAAAGCAATTCACATTAGGTGTAGAGTGATATTTCAGCTCTGTTTTAATTTGAAATTCCCTAGTTACAAATTATGTAGAGAACGTCATGTGCTAACTTGCCATTCTCTGTGACAAAGTGTCTCTTTGGGTAATTTGCCCATTTAAATACATTTTGTTCTTTATGAGTTTTCTCAGTCCCTTACACATTTTGCATAAGTTCATTAACAGGTTTTGCAGAAAATTTTCCCACTCCATGTTTATGTTTGCATCTATCATTTCTTTGGCATAACAGAAATTGCAGCTTATTGATAAATTCCAGAGTATCATTTTTTTCATGTACTATGCTATTGGTGATTTCTTTAAAAGGCATCACAAAATTTAATTGTCATATACATTTTCTTCTTGATCTACACATTACTGAGAGACTATAATGAAGGTTCATTTATCCTCCATTTATATATTTATTTAATCACCTTACATTCTGATCCCAGCCCCCTCCCTCCTCTCTTCCCAGTCCCACCTTCACAACACCCTCCTCCCATTCCCTCTTTTCCTTCCTCATAGAGAAGAGAGGCCCCCAAATGGTACCAAATTCACCTTGGTATCTCAAGTCATGGCAGGACTAAGTACATCCTCTCCCACCAGGGAGTGACAAGGCAGCCCAGCTAGGGGAAAGTGACCCAGATGTACCTAACAGCCTCCACTTCTATTGTTAGGGGATCTACATGATGACCGAGCTGCACATTATATATATATATATGCAAAAATATATGTATACATGCAATATATATGTATATATGCAATATATATAGAGAGGGGGGGAGGGAGGGAGGGAGGGAGGGAGAGAGAGAGAGAGGGAGGGAGGGAGGGAGAGAGAGAGAGAGAGTGAGTAAGTATGTGTCTAGGTTCAGTACATGCAAATCTTTGGTTGATGGTTCAGACTCTGAGCCCCCTTGAGCCCAGGTTACATTACTCTGTAGGTCTTCTTGTGGTGTCCTTGACCTCTCTGGCTCCCTCTATCCTTCCTCCCACTCTTTCACAATACTCCACAAGCTCAGCCCATTGCTTGGCTTTGGGTCTCTGCATCTGTGTCCATAAGCTGCCGAATGAGGTCTCTCAGAAGAAAGCTGCAAGCAAAACAAAGTATCCACCCTCTCCTGTAGAGTGGGCCTCAAGCTGGGCCAGTCACTGGTTTGCCATTCTCACTCTCTGTTCCATCTTTGCCTCTACACTTCTTGTAGTCAAGACACATCTTGGGTTGAAGGTTTTATGTGTGGGTGGCTCTTCTTGGCCTCTTTCTGCCTATAGATTGTAGCATGGTTAGCCTGTACTTTGTGGCTAACATCCACTTATAAGTGAGTCCATACCAAGTATGTATTTCAGGGTCAGGGTTACCTCACTTAGGATGATATTTTCCAGTTCCATCCAATTGCCTGCAAATTCATGATGTCATTGTTTTTAATAGCTAAGTAGTAATGTACTTTGTATAATTGTACCATATTTTCTTTATCCGTTCTTCAGTTGATGGGCAACTAGGCTATTTCCAGTTTCTGGCTATTATGAATAAGGCTACAGTAAGCATAGTTGAGCAAGTGTCTTTGTGGTAAAGTAGAGCAAGTTTTTGGTGAATGCCCACAAGTAGTATAGCTGGGGCTTGAGGTAGATCTATTTCCAATTTTCTGAGGAACCTCCAGATTGATTTACACAGTGGTTATACAAATGTGGACCCATACCAGCAATGGATTGCTCTGCATCCTCAACAGCATGTGCTGTCAATTGAGTGTTTGATCTTAGCCATTCTGACAGGTGTAAGATGGAATCTCAGAGTCTTTTTGATTTGTGTTTCTTTAAGCAGTTCTCAGCAATTCAAGACTTCTCTGTAGAGAATTTTCTGTTTAGCACTGTACCCTATTTTTAGTTGGGCTATTTGGTTTGTTGATGTTTAGTTTCTTGAGTTCATTATATATTTTGGATGTTAGCCCTCTGTCACATGTGGGATTGGTGAAGATCTTTTCCTAGTCTGTAGGCTATGGTTTTGTTCTATTGACCATGTTCTTTTCCTTTCAGAAGCTTTTCATTTCATCAGGTTTCATTTATTAATTGTTGTTCTTAGAGCCTGAGCTATTGGTTTTCTGTTCAGGAAGTCGTCTCCTGTGCCCATGAGATCAAGAGCCTTTTCCCTCTTTTCTTCTAATATATTTAGTGTATCCAGTCTTATGTGAGGCCTTTGATACACTTGGACTTGAGTTTTCTTCAGGGTGATAGATATGGTTTTATTTGCATTTTTCTATACATAGACATCCTGTTAGACAGGCACCATTTTTGAAGATGTTATCTTTTTTCCATTGGATGGTTTTGTGTTCTTTTTCAAAGCTCAATTGTAGGTATGTATCCTCATTTCTGGGTCTTCAATTCAATTCCATTATCTACCAGACTGTTTCTATGCCAGTAGCAAGCAGTTTTTATTACTGTTGCTTTGGTCCAATCTAAGTGGTGTTCTTAAGTCTTCTTGTATGTTTATAGACATTTCTTTCTTCAGATTGTGGAAATTTTCTTCCATAATTTTGTTGAAAATATTTTCTGATCTTTGGAACTGAGATTCTTCACCTTCTTCAATTGCTATTATTATTTTTATTTATTTATTTATTTTTATTCTTGTTACATCTCTATGGTTATCCCATCCCTTGTATCCTCCCATTCTTCCCTCCCTCCCATTTTCTCTTATTCCCCTCCACTATGACTGTTCCTGAGCGGGATTACTTCCCCTGTATACGCTCATAGGGTATCAAGTCTCATCTTGGTAACCTGCTGTCCTTCCTCTGAGTGCCACCAGGTCTCCCCCTCCAGGGGACATGGTCAAATGTGAGGCATCAGAGTACGTGAGAAAGTCATATCCCACTCTCCACTCAACTGGGGAGAATGTTCTGACCATCGGCTAGATCTGGGTAGGGATTTAAAGTTTACCACCTGTATTGTCCTTGGCTGGTGCCTTAGATTGAGCAGGACCCCTGGGCCCAAATCTGCCTATCATAATGTTCTACTTGCAGGTTTCTAGGACCCTCTGGATCCTTCTACTTTGCTATTCTCCCATGCTTCTCTCATCTAGAGTCCCAATAGGATGTCCTCCCCTCTGTCCCAGTTTCCTAGTAAGTGAAGGCTTTCGTGGGACAAGCCCCTTGGGCTAGTATGCAGATATAAGTGAGTATATACCATTTGGGTCTTTCTGCTTCTGGGTTAACTCACTCATTATGATCATTTCTAGCTCAATCCATTTATCCACAAATTTCGGGAATTCCTTGTTTTTAATAGCTGAATAGTATTCCATAGTGTATATGTACCACAGTTTCTTTATCCATTCTTCTACTGATGGACACTTAGGCTGTTTCCATGTTCTGGCTATTATGAATAAGGCAGCTATGTTATTCTTGTTAGGTCTTTTCATATTATCTCAGATTTTCTGGATGCTTTCTGTCAGGAAATTTTTAGATTTATTATTTTATTTGACTGATGTATTAATTTCTTCAATCATGCCTTCTATACTTGAGATCCTTGCATCTCTTGTAATTTGTTGGTGATGCATATGTCTATTGTTTCTTTTCTCCTCCCTAGGTTTTCAGTCTCCCACATTGCCTCAGTTTCTGTTTTCTTTCTTTCTTTTGCTTCCATTTTCCTGTGTAAACAGTTTTATTCATCTCTTTCATCTGTTTAATTTTATTTTTTTGCATTTCTTTAAGTGGTTTAATAATTTCTTCAAAGCTCTCTGTCATCGTTAAAAGAGTAGATTTCAGATTGTTCTCTTGTGGTTGGGTTATGTTAGGGTATCTAGAGCTTGTTCTACATTGTGCTCCATAGGTGCTATATTCCCTTGTTGTTTGTGTTCTTATGATGGCCTTTAGCTATCTGGTTTTACCTGGATGTTGTTAGTTGATGCTGGATTGTCCTGTTAGGTGACCTCAGGCAGAGCTCCTGGATGAACCTGGGATATCAGGCTTGGTGGCTTCGGGGCAGTGCCCAACAATGAGGGTCAGGAGAGTGGACAACTCAGGGCAGCTGAACTCATCCCTGGGCTGCTGGCAAAAGAAGGGGCTTAGAAGGGAAATGGACTAACTTGGATGAAGCGGGGGTATCCAGTTTGATGGCTGAACACCCAAACAATGGATATCAGGCACAGCTCTCTGCTCAAAGCAGTTGAATGTGTCCCTGGGCAGCTGGTGAAAGAAGGAGCTAGGATGGGAGATGGACTAACCTGGGGGAATCTGCAGTATCCAGCTTGGTTGCTGCAGGGTGTAATGAAGTATCTAATACAAATTTGTCCCCTAGTTATTAGTCTATAATGCTCTTTGACACTTTACTCTCCAGTACATATACATCAAGGTGTGTGTGTGTGTGTGTGCGTTCAGAAAAGAGATTATTTTTCCTTATACAGCATTTATCTTTGTACTTTTCAGCCTGTCTCTGGATTACCACTATCATAGCATAGATTTTTCTTCATCTTTTCAATTTGAAAACTTGAGCCTTTTCTAAATATTAATGTTACTGTTTTCACATAAATAGAACACACAGGTCACAAAGTATCAATAATTTTTATATATGTTTAAATACAATGGGTTTTGTTTGTTTGTTTACTTAATTGCCTCAGGTGGGCCAGATAAAAGTGAGTGGCTTTGGGCACATATATAATACAAGCTTAGTCACTAGAAATGAATATGGTTCATGTCTTTGTTATTCAAATTTATCTAACATTAATGTTGAATTAATATTTGCTATATGTCAATTCAGCTAACATTTGCAGGTCTCATAAAATACTTATCTAGTTTAAATGTGTAATTATTGATTCTTTTAAATAGAAATCATACTGTCCTGACAGACAGAACTAAAGTAAGCAAAGGGTCTGGCCTCTTCTTCAACAAAGAAGCACTGGCTAAAAAAAAAATACATCTATTTCATTGTAGTGCTCATTTGTGTTTATGTATTTTTAAAGATTTTATTTTCTCTTTCTACATACCATAATAGCTAGCTTCACTCATCAATTTGACACAGGACAAGAGAGATCCTCTATTGAGGATTTGTCTATATCCCATTGACCTGAGAACGTATCTATGGAATATTTCTTTATTGCTAATCAATGAAGGCTAGCTTACCCTACTAGGAGCAAGATCATCTTGGCCTAGACTGTATAATAATGATAACTGAACAAACTAGAAAAATCAAGCAAGTTAGCAGCATTGCCCCAGCATCTCTGCTTCATTTCTTGCCTGTAGGTTACTGCCTTGAATTGCCTCCCTGATTTCTTTCAGAGATGAATTGGGACATGGAGGTTGGAAGAGGAAATAAACCCTTTCCTGCTTTGGGTTGTAGCTTTTATCACAGACACAGAAAGGAAAACAGAATTATGTATTATGGTTTTTTTTTATTTTTAAGTCATTCAATATTTTCTTAGAATGCATACTTTTGTATTTTAAGTGTCAATTGATTGTTGTATTTGTTCCTGGAAAGATGTTTTTGCATCTTTTCTTTACTCCAAACTTTCTCTGATGATTTCCTTATCTTTAACCCAGATACTTTCCATCTGTTTCTTTTAAATTATGTGCACATATATGTGCATGTACATAGGAATTGGCATGAATGAGTATAGGTGTCCTCAGAGTCCATATAGGGTTTGAGAATCCCTGAAGCTCCAAGTGTAGATGGCTGTGAGCTGCCCAATATGGGTGCTTGGAACAAAACTCTTGACCTGTGCAAGAGCTGTAATGCTCTTAACTGCTGATTCTTATTTTCTCCCTTACCCAAACTTACTTCCTATTCACTTAGCTTTTAAAGACACTCCATTTTTTTCCAACTAAGCCCTAGATAATCCTGTTTCTAATGCTCATAAGAGCTACAAGTCATGAGACAAGTACTTTTTCCCATAGTTCACACTGGAACTTCTGAAACCATCATTTTTTTTTTTTTTTTTGCTATGATTGACTTTTCCTTTAACATAAACTCAAGTCAAGATAGCCTTTCAGAAGACTCTTATAAAATAAGAAAAAACGGTGTGTAAAGGAAGAAAAACTACACACTGAAAGATATACACATCCCAACAGATATGTTAAGCACAGCAAAGAATCTAAAACCAAGAATTATTCCACAGATATTATCTCAGGCCAAAGAGACAACAGATGAAACCCCACCACAGCATGACGACACTCTCATAGCTTCACAACACTGTCAATCAAACATGAGAAAATAGGTGAAATACAAGCGCTATACTTACAATTTCTCCCTTTAAAATATATCAACTGGGGATGGGATAACCATTGAGATGTAACAAGAATAAATTAAAAAAATAAATAAATAAAATAAAATAAAAATAAAATATATCAACTGATCAAACAGAATTCAAAGAGATAATGAGTTTAATTCCTGGTATGGACAAAAAGCTTACAAAATCCACTCAAGACCTAGACTGGAAGATTACTCAAATGGATGAAAGCATCAATAACTTGGAGAAATTTTTTTAATTGATGAAAACTTCAGGATGAAAATTGACATTCTGAAAAATAACAAACAGAAAATCTGAAAATGAAAGGATGTATCAATTAAATTAACATGTAACAGTATCATCAACAGTCAAGGCCAAGAAAAAATTAGTCTCAGGGATGAAGAAAATGTAGAGGTAGGCACAGCAATAGGCTGGTGGATCAATGGAATCAAATTGAAGACCCAGAGATGAAACCACATACATTTGGTTGCTTGATTTTTGACAAAGAAGCCAATTCCATTCAATGGAAAAAGGATAGCATCTTCAACAAATGGTACTGGTCTAACTGGATATCTACATGTAGAAAAATGCAATTAGACCCATATTTGTCACCATGCACAAAATTCAAGTCCAAGTGGATTAAAGACCTCAACATAAAACCAGAGACACTAAATCGGTCAGAAGAAAAAGTGGGGAAGAGCCTGGAACACACAGGCTCAGGAGACAACTTCCTGAACAGAACACCAACAGCCCAGGCCTAAGGACAACAATTAATAAATGGGATCTCATGAGGCTGAGAAGCTTCTGTAAGGCAAGAAACAGTGTCAATAGAAAAAAGTGACAGTTGACATAGGTCTAATATCCAAAATATATAAAGAACTCAAGAAATTAAACACACCAAACCAAATAACCCAGTTGAAAAATGAGGCTCAGAACTAAACAGATAATTCTCAACAAAGGAATATCAAATGGCTGAGAAACACTTAAAGAAATGCTCAACCTCCTTAGTTATCAGAGAAATTCCATCTTAAACCCATCATAATGGCTAAGATCAAAAATTCAAGTGACACCACATGCTGGCAAGGATGTAGGGAAAGAGGAACACTCCTTCATTGCTGGTGGGAATGCAAACTAGTACAACCACTTTGGGAATCTATCTGCTGCTCTCTCAGAAAAATAGGAATAGGGCTTCCTCAAGACCCAGCTATTCCTCTCCTTGGAATATACCCAGAAAATACTCCACCACACAACCGGGACATATGCCCAACCATGTTCATAGCTGCCTTATTCATAATAGCCAGAACCTGGAACCAGCCTAAGTGTTCCTCAGTAGAAGAATGGATAAAGAAACTGTGGTACATTTACACTATGGAATACTACTCAGCTATTAAAAACAAGGAATTCCTGAAATTTGTGGACAAATGGATTGAACTAGAAATTATCATAAGTGAGTTCACCCAGAAGCAAAAAGAGTCAAATGGTATATACTCACTTATGTTGAGACACTAGGCCAAGGGGCATGTCCCATGAAAGTCTTCACTTACCAGGAAAGTGGGTCAGAGGGGAGGACATCCTATTGGGACTTTAGGTGAGAGAAGCATGGGAGAATGGGGAAATAGAAGGATCCACAGGGTCCTAGAAACCTACAAGAAGAACATTATGATGGGCGGATCTGGGTCCAGGGGTCCTGCTCAAACTATGGCACCAGTCAAGGACAATATAGGCAGTAAACTTCGAACCCCTACCCAGATCTAGGTGATGGACAGGACATTCTCCACAGCTGAGTGGAGAGTGAGGTCTGACTTTCATGTGAACTCTGGTGCCCCATTTTTGACCATGTCTCCTTGATGGGGAGGCCTGGTGGCATTCAGAGGAAGAATAGCAGGTTACCAAGAAGAGACTTGAAACCATATGAACATATACAGGAGGAGGAGGTCCTCCTTTGTCACAGACATAGGGGAAGGGAATAGGGGGAAAGCAGGAGGGAGGGAGGAACAGGAGGATGCAAGGGATGGGCTAATAATTGAGATGTAATATGGATAAATTAATAATACATTTAAAAAAGGAAAGTTGAAAATGTAGAGGTAATAATATATACAGATATAAATAAAAGGGAGGTGTGAAAACCAATAATAGTTTCGTGAATCTAGACTACATTTAAGAGATCAAATCTAAGAATCTATGGGATAGAAAAGGGAGCTGAGATAAAATCAAACAGTTTAGACAAACAATTCATTTCAATAGCAGCTGAGAATTTTCTAACCTAAAGGAAAGAAATAGACAAAAACAAAGAAAGCATTCAGAACCCTATATAGACTTGAAGAATATCTCCAGACATATCAATGTCACCATGACAAAAACATAAAGCAAACAATACTAAAGTTCAAAGGGGAAAGAAGCAAAAACATCAGAATAAGACTGTTGTCAACAACTCCAAGAGTGAGGAAAGCATGCTATGGTATATTTCAAGACTTGAAAGTGAATAATTACCTAGTGAAAAAATATAGTAAAACAAATGGAGAAATAATATTTCCAGACATACATGCCATGTCAACTAAAGTAACATTTCAGAAAACTCTTAAAATTATTCTATGCATAAGAGAAGAAAATGAAAGAAATCTACAAGTAGAACAAAATGATAGGCAGATTTGGGCCCAGGGGTCCCGCTCAAACTAAGGCACCAGCCAAGGACAATACAGGAGGTAAACTTCAAACCCCTACCCAGATCTAGCCAATGGTCAGAATATTCTCCACAGTTGAGTGGAGAGTGTGATATGACTTTCTCACGTACTATGGTGCCTCACATTTGACCATGTCCCCTGGAGGGGGAGACCTGGTGGCACTCAGAGGAAGGACAGCAGGTAGCCAAGAAGAGACTTGATACCCTATGAGAATATATAGGGGGAGGTAATCCCCCTCAGGAACAGTCATAGGGGAGGGGAATAATGGGAAAATGGGGGGGGGAGGAATGGGAGGATACAAGGGATGGGATAAACATTGAGATGTAACAAGAATAAATTAATAAAAAAAAAACAAAAAAAAAAAAGAGAAGAAAATGACAGTTTCACACATGTGTGCGGAGAAAAGAATGCATTTTATGAGAACAACATGTAAAGAGAGAGAATTAGTCCTGTCCTCACAGCAAACCAGCAACTATCAAATACCACCAAGAAATAAATAATTATTAATTAAAAACCCAACCAGAGCAACAAACAATAAATAATGAAAAATAGCTCATTTTTATCAATTATAACCTTCAATGCCTAGAGCCTTAATAAACCAATTAAAAGACACAGACTAAATGACTGGATTAAAAATCATCATTTAGAAATTGAAAGATGTCTCTGTAGTTAAAAGCATCCACTGCTCTTGGTAGAGGCCATGACATCAGTATCTAATATCCATAGCAACGACTCGTAACTGCCTGTAACTCCAGCTTTAGGGCATCTAATTCTTCTTCTGGATCCCGCTGATACCTGAACACATGGGTGCATAAAAACATGCAGACATACATAAATAAAAAATAAAAATACATTCCTGATCTAGGTCTAAACATCTTACCAGCAAAAAAGATCTAACTATCTATCATCTCCGAGGAACTTGTATAACTAAGAAAGACATTCAAAAAATGAAAGTTAAAAAGTTGAAAACCAAAATGCTGCGCAAATGAAAGCTACAAAGCAGTTACCATAACAATTCTCATACCTGATAAAATAGGATTCATGCCTTAAATTGTCAGAGGAGATAAAGGTGACCACAACCTAACAATCAGAATCAATTCATCAAGAACATAAACTACTGTAAATATCAATGCACAGAACTTAGGAGCCCTGATTTCCTTTAAATAAAAAATATCCAAAGGTAAATAGAAGACCACATAGGTCTTGACAGAGTAATAATAGGGGAATCCCAGTACCTGATTCTCAACTTTAGATAGCTATAACAAATTAAAATCCAGTCAGGATCCTCAGAAATTAATTATACTGTAGATCAACTCGATTTTCAGATAGAACATTCAAGCACTACAGGTAGGGAATTCATGTTCTTCTCCTTAGCATATTGAATCTTCTCTAAAACTGAGCACATTAGAGTTTCAAATCCATCATTAATCCTTTTTAAAAAATGAAATAATCCCCCAACTATTAATATTACTGTGTCTTATCTGACCACAATGGGGGTGGACTCTAGAAATCAATAATGAGATTAATATGAGGAAATGCAAAGATACTTGGAACAATACATTTTTAACAAGTGTTGAATTATTGGCAATATCAGGGAGATAATTAAAGTATTCCAGGAAGCAAATGAACATGAGCACACAATGAAACAAACCTCTGGGTACAATAGAGGCAGTCCTCAGAGCAAGGCTCATACCTCTAAATGCACAAATTAAAAATCAGAGAAATCTCAGATTAATAAGCTAAGAGAATGTTCCAAGCCTCTAGAAAAGCAAAACGGCCAAGTCCAAACACAGCATATGTCAAGAAATAATAAACACCAGGGAGAAAAATAATGAAATAGGCACTGAAAGAAAAATAGACTGAATCAATCAAATAACGAGTGGTTCTTTAAAAAATTAACAAAACTCACCAGCCACAAGATTAACTAACCAAGATAAGAAGAGGGGAGAATCAATAATGTAAGAGATGAAAATTAATTGTTAAAATAAACTCCAAAAAATCCAGAAGCTCATTAGGGAACCGTTGTATAACATACTCCTGTAGGATGGAAACCCTGGAAGATAGGAACAAATTTCTTATTGCATGCCATCATCTCAAATTAACATTAGGGGTATAAACAATTTAAACAGATAGATAGAAAGAAAGGCAATTAAAAGTCTTCTCAAGTCTTCTCACAAACAAAAGCCTAGGGCAGACAGATTCCTTGTTGAATTTTATCAATATTAAGGAATATCTAATGTTAATACCAGTGCTTCTCAAACTGTTCTAGTTTGGTTTCTATTGCTGTGACACACACCATGATGAAAATAAAATTGGATAAAGAAACAATTAATTTCATTTTATATTATATTTTCCACTATTGAGGAAAGTCATGGCAGGAACTCCAGCAAATGTTTGGAGTAATACCTATAGAGATATGATGCTTGCTGTCTTGTTTCCAGTCCACAGATCTTATACAGATCAGGCCCACCTGCCTAAAGATGGTACTACCTAGAGTGGACTGGGTCCTCCTATGTCATTTAGCAATCAAGATAATGTCCCTGACACACCAACAGTCCAATCTGATGGAAGCAATTCCTCAATTTAGAGTCTCTTTTCTTTGTTTTTTTCTAGATTTCAATTAAGCTAGCACAAACTAAACAGTACCCTATTGCACAAAATAGAAAGCAAAATAAAACTACCAAACTCATTCTACACAGCCAAGCTAAGATTGTTACAAAAAACAAAAACAAAAAACAAAGATATACAAAACCAATAGCGTAATGTCTCAAAAGAACACGGATTGAAATTTTTTTAACAAAACACCCTCAAACCAGCCAGGCAGTGGCGATGTATGCCTTTAAGTCACAGCACTTGGGAGGCAGAGGCTGATCTATCTCTGTGAGTTCAGGGCCAGCCTGGTCTACAGAGTGAGTTCCAAGATAGCCAGAGCTGTTACACAGAGAAACCCTGCCTCAAAAAGCAAAAAACAAACAAAAAAACAAACGACAAAAAAAAAAAAAAAAAAAAAAAACACCCTCAAACTAAATTCAAGATCACATTAAGAACAGCATTATGGGCGAGTTGGTTATGATCTCAATAATGTAATTTTGCTTCCAAACACACTAATCAACGAATGTAATATGTTAACAGACTTAAAAACAGAAATCCTATGACTATCAGATTAGAAGCAGAAAAGACATTTGACAAAGTTTAAGGCACTTTAATGATAGACGATCTGAAGTAATTAGGAGTAGACAGATTTAGGCTCAGCATGATAAAGGATGCAGACAGCACACCTACAGGCATATGAAACATTTCTGTGGACTTTTCAACTCACCTGTGCAAACCCCAAAGAGTATGCTGGCTGGGTCACAATAGGAGTGTGTTCAGATTTATTAGAAGGTATCAACTTATTTTTCAATGCACCTGTTCCATTTTTCATGCTCAACAACAATGGATGAGTCTTTCCCTATGACATTTTTTGTGTTGTCAATATTATCAATATAAAACTTTTGGGGAGGTATGTAGTGATACCTTGTTTTAACATGAAATTACTTAATGATTCATAGTGTTGGTGTTCCTCACATGTACACATTTTTTTCTTGGTATATGTTTAGTAGAGTGGGTTTTATAAACTCACAATAGTTTATCATATATGTATTTTCAAAATGATTTCTACCTGTTTATGGCCTCCTATTTCATTTTAAGGGCAAGAGTTGTTGCCAAACTCAAACACACCTAGATTTTTCCATATATGATCTTCCAATATGTTTAAAATTTTTAACAATATATACTTATACCTATGATTTATATTTACATCTATGGTTCATTGTAATTGATTTTTTTTTTTGAGGAGCAATGCTTAGATTCTGGGTTTATTTGGTTTGTTTTTGTTTGTCCAAATGCTAAATTCTCCATTTTAAGAATTTCCACTTATGTTTTCCCTCCTCTGGGTCATGATGTTTTACTATATCTTAGTCGTTGCCAATCTCATACACACCTAGATTTTTCCCTACATGATCTTCTAATATCTTTAAATTTTTAACAACTTATATTTAGATTTATGATTTATATTTACATTTATGGTTCACTGTAATTGATTTTTTTTTTGAGGAACAATGTTTAGATTCTGGGTTTGTTTGATATTTGGTTGTTTTTGTTTATCCAACTATTTCAACATCATTTGTTACAATGACTCCTTTTCATCCAATGTCCCTTACTACAAAGAACAACTGATTATACTTACACGAGTCAGTTTTCTTATTCTCACTTCCATTTCATTGATCTGTTTGTCTATCACATAGATTCAACAGTCTAGGTTTTCATATCATAGTAATAAATCTGTAGGAAGAGAAACATCTGTAATCCATTTTTAACTACTTATTTTTATAAACACATCTGTGTTATTACAGATGTATGCTGGTGTTAGAGCTCATGTAGGTAATAGGGGTTACCACTCTATTCTATCAATATATTCCAATCACTGGAATATAGAGATTTGGCTTCCTTATTCACCAGTCATTAATTTTTACACAAATAGAATAAGCATCACTACTTTATAAATGGTACAAATTTCCTGCATGGCTTGTTACAGACTGAAGTTTTCCAAAGGCATGTCGTATGATGCGTGTCGTATGATGCGTGTCGTATGATGCGTGGGGGTTACTTCCTTAGCATGACTAGAACACAGCTATACCAGAGAAAGTAAAACTAGAATGATGGATGGCTTGTGTTCTACATGTTGAGTCTGTTCAAATGTCAAAATTGCCTAAGACTCAACTTTCTGTGTTTTCCTTCTAAGATACCATGGCCACTTGTTTTAGATCTCCAAAGTTATCTGCCTAAAAACTTCCCTACAATCTGCAAGAGCACTTTAAACACACACACACACACACACACACACACACACACACACACACACACACACACACACTTGCTTTCTGTCATGGCTGACATAATGATATAAAGGAGAATGAACTTCCAAAATGAGTCATCATGTCTCTGTGGAGTATGGCCAATAAGAAGGAGAGAACGTTAATCTCTGCTAGCACATTGTCCCTGCTGTATCCATTTTTATTTGCTAGTAATCCTGGCATGATCCATGCTACATATTGAAGAGCTCTTGTCTTTCATTTTCTCTGTCTCACGAGCATCTGCTTCTGGCTATAAGCTCATCACTCTTATATTGGCACTGTCATACAAAGCCATCCCCCATCAAACTCACACAAAAGAAACTGCCAGGTGTTGAAATGTGTGCAGATAGATTCTTTCTGTAGTCACAGTAACCATGCCTTAAAACGTCAACATCTGGTTGTATGTCATATCAAATCCAAAAAATAAAAACTATTGTCTCAATGAACAATTCCATACA
Source organism: Acomys russatus (assembly GCF_903995435.1). NCBI lineage: Eukaryota > Metazoa > Chordata > Mammalia > Rodentia > Muridae > Acomys > Acomys russatus. The sequence goes on from NC_067140.1 coordinate 74,692,036, forward strand.
AAGAAACAAAGTAGATACTCCATGTCTTGCAGAGAGAACTCAGAAGTTCCTGTTTTTCAGTCAGAGTGACATCCTTGCTCCAAAAAAGGACAATCTCACTCTAGATAAATCCTCTTTGGAAGATTTGTCAATTCATTAGTCATGAGTAAGTGAAGCCGGATAGAAAATTGAAGCAATATTTTTCATGATCACGAAATCCCGTAGAAACCTGCTATGTGTGAACACTTCACAGTTTAAGGACGTATACTGCTTTCTCTACAAAGGAAACAGGCCAGTCTTTCAGACAAGAGTTCAGTTCATAACTCTAAAAAGAAACACTTTCTTTCCTGTCATTTAGAGTGAATAGGAACATTCTTATATTCATTTGTTTCTTAGACTCTGGGTTTGGAGGACAACAAACTCTGTTTGTTCATGTATGCTTCCTGTCCAAATATAGCTTTAGTCTGTAGACAGAGAACTTTCTACCTTTTATTTGTTGTCACTAGAGTCTAGAAAACATAGTTGAATAAGTTCTTATTTTTTATGTAACAATTAACTAGTTGGCAGATCTTTTTTTATTTTTTTTTAGGACGTGCCTGATATGCCTCTTTCACCCAAGGCTTAGCTACTTCATTTTTTTATCATGCAAAGGGAAGATACAGAAATGTGATAAAATTCAGAGTAATCAGTTTGGTCAGTTTTTAATATACATCTTGTAAAAAGCCTAGAAATTAATGCATTCTAAAGTTATTCGCTGAAGTGGAGACTGGAATGTTTATTTGGGGGGGGGAGCCTGCTTTCTCAACATTTTGTCAACTTTTAGCATAATATGGATATTCCTTGAATAATAAAAATTTAAAAATTTAATGAGATAGGCCCTGTTCCCCTTACTAGGGAACGCACATAAAGCCTGAACTAACCATCAACTCCATCTGTGTAGGAGGCCAAGGTCCAGTCTATGTATGGTCCTTAGCTGGTGTTTCAGTCTCCACAAGTCCCTGTAGGCCCTGGTTAGTTGGATCTCACAGGTCCTTCTATTCCCCTATGCACTTTTCCACAATACTCCTTATGCTTTGCCCAGTGTTTGGCTGTGAGTCTCAACATTGGTTTTCGATTTGTTGCTAGGTGGAGCCTCTCAGAGGACAGCTATGTTATATTCCTGTCTGAGCTTAGGAGAGTATTGTTAATAATGTCAGGCTTGGGTCTCTCCCATGGGATGGGTCTCAGGTTGGGCCAGGCATTAGTTGAAGATTCCCTCATTTCTGTTCTATCCTTTTCCTTGCACACAACTTTTGGTCACTTCCATCTGGTAGGGAAGATTTGCTAGGTCACAAGGGAAGAAGATTCACTCAGTCCTGATGTGTCTTGATAAGATGGGGTGGGTTGTCGGGGAGCTCCCCTTCCCTGAGGAGCAGGGGTGTAGAGTAATATTAATTCAGAATATGGCTGTTCTGGTAAGATATCACATCCAAATATTTAGGTCTGTGTGATCCAGCTGGAATAAAAATATGCATTTAATCCAGGAGACAGAGGCAAACAGATCTGAGTTCAAGGCCAGCCTGTTATAGAGCTAGTATCATGTAAAGAAAAGTTTAGATCCAGGAGTGGTGATACATGGTTTTAATCCCAAATGAAAGTAAAGTTAGTCTGTAGAAGGAAGCACCCATGTTTGAAAATGATGTCTAATTGAGTGGCAAAAAGACGACAAATCAGAAAAGACTTGACAGAATAGGATATGCCCAACTCTCACAGGAAGAGAGAGGGAAGGGAAGCTACTTAAAAGACAGTTTTACAGAGAGAAGAGGTAGATTTAACCAGGACCAGAACAGAGAGATGGGTTACAGAGAGAGAGAGAGAGAGAGAGAGAGAGAGAGAGAGAGAGAGAGAGAGAGAGGAGTCAGATTTTACCAAGACTAGAATAGAGAGATGGGTTACAGAGAGAGAACTCTGGAACAAGCCAGAAAAAGAGAATGAGCCAGAAGATTAGAGTAGATTGCTGAGTTAACTTGAGGCTAAGCAGAACAATTCCTGGCCAAGTGAGAAGCCAGATTAAATAAATCAACTGGAAGAGGAGTTTGAGCCAGAACAGTTGAGTTGAACCAGCCAGCCCAAAGCTGGAAGTAAGGTAAGTAAAAGAGCAAGTAAATGTGAGCTTATTAAACACCAAGTCTCAGAGGCTGAAAACAGTCTAGGCCTAGGTTAGATTGTAAGGAGGCTAGAAGCTTTCAGGGCTAGTCCTAGGTTACCAGAAGGAGGCAGTAAGCCTGACAGACAAAAATTGAAACAAGAGAATAAAAGTTACTTTTACACAGGGGAGGGGGCATAAGGAAAAAGGGAGGGAGGGTGGGATCCAGAGGAGAGGAGGGAGATGCTACAATTGGGATGTAAACTGGATAAATAATTTTAAAATAATATTATTGGATAAATTAATATAGAATGACTGGGCCCCATGTCTCATATGTTATCTCTCTGTGTTTCTCCCAACTTATAACACACACACACACACACACACACATATTTGTGTGTGTCTGTTTGTGTGAGTGTGTATGTCTACCTATCGATCTACTTATCTATCATCTATTAAGCTCTGACTGTCTGGCTGTCTATCACACAAACACACATACACACAAATGCACAAACTTTCAAGTTTTAAAATGTATTTAAAATGCCTGGAAGACTTATTCAAACTCATAGGCATTACTGGAACTAACACCAGTTTCTGATTGAGTTAATTTGGTATGAGACTATATTTTTACCATCTGCTCAATTAATGCTTGAGCTACTTGGCCAGATGACCACACTTTGAAAATTGCTGTTCTAATGTATGCTTTTTGAATTCTAAGCATCATTCTCTCTGTTCAGAAAGGCTCCGTAACAGACGACATTGGTTGCCTCTGCATGAGATCATCTCTTCCCTTCCTCTCTCCAGGTGTCTGTAATCAGGGGCTGAAAGAGCCCATACTTTGAGCCTAAGCATGTTTACTCTTCACATTCTTCATGGTTATAGAAAGCTTGCAAACTGGACTGGGTTGACTGCTGGACTCTCAAGCCTATACAGTGACTTCTATGAGAGATGAATTGTATCTCAGTTTAAAAAGTGGCTCAACTCCTTGATCTACACCAGTTTACCCAACTCCAAAGATGAACCTGAAATTATAAGGTAAGCTTCCTCATTGGTAGTGGCATCAAAAGGAAATGAAGGAAAACAGGAAGTTAGCAATGACAGAGCATGGCCTGGTAAAGAATCAGGATCTTTAAAGCATAGGTGTCTATCACTAAAGAGCTGTTTCTAGCTGGAGAAGCTTCAGAAAAAGATTTATCCTGAGCCACAGAATCTTCATTTCCAAACTGAGAGCCATGTGCACAAGGATTGTTATGAGGACTCAGTGAGCTGATATTTATAAAGCCTTTGCAAATGTGCCCAGACATTAGTATGAATTACATAAATGTTTATTAATGAAATGCATCATTTTAAAATAGCATAATTTACATTGAACATATTGATAGCAAATATAAATATACATATTGAATATAATATCTAGTAAAATAAAGTATAACAAATGTTGATGATTGTTGACCCTTGTAGGTTGTGTGCTTCCACTGCAGCCCCTAGTTTTGTATATCTTTACACAGTCCAGTGCCTTCTGTGATTTCTGTGATTTTCTAAACTGAATATCCCACTTCCTCCTGTCTGCCCTTGAAGACAACAAGTGTATCATCTGTTGCTTGTTCCTGCATGATAGATTTTTGTTTTGTTTTGTTTTGTTTTGTATTTGTTGTTTTTTTGTTTTTTGAGACAGGGTTTCTCTGTATAGCCTTGGCAGTCCAGGACTCAATTTGTAGACCAGCCTTGAACTCACAGTGATCTGCTTGCCTCTGCTACCAAAGTGCTGGGATAAAAGGCATGCACGACTATGCCTGGCTGCATCATAGAAACTTTAAACAAAGCTTTCTCTCCCCCTCCCACCTCTGTGCAATGAACTGAGTTATATGTACCAGGACTTATAAGTCTTAAACTCAAAAGTATTAATATATGAATAGCAACTAATCTAGGTAGGACTCTTATAGTGGGGTTGGTAATCATACAGAAAGAGACAACAGTACCTCTATTTCCTCCCTCTGATTTTTGCGCAGAAGTACCAAAAGGCCATATGAACACACAACATGGTAACCAATTTTAAGTAAAAAAAGTAGTGTCAGAATGAACTCTCCTTTGTTAGCACTCTGATCTCAAACTGCCCATCCTCTAGAAATGCAAGAGATTAATTTCTGAAAGAGACCTGGCTCAGCCTTAAATGGGATATCTTTTGTTTGTTTATTTGTTTGTTTGTTTGTTTGTTTGTTTTGGGGGGTATCTCAGGAGGATTTAAGTGAGAAATTTTTTTTATTAATTTATTCTTGTTACATCTCAATGGTTATCCCATCCCTTGTATCCTCCCATTCTTGCCTCCCTCCCATTTTCCCCTTATTCCCTTCCCCTATGACTGTTCCTGAGGGGGATTACCTCCCCCTGTATATGCTCATAGGGTATCAAGTCTCATCTTGGTAACCTGCTATCCTTCCTCTGAGTGCCACCAGGTCTCCCCCTCCAGGGGACATGGTCAAATGTGAGGCACCAGAGTACATGAGAAAGTCATATCCCACTCTCTACTCAACTGGGGAGAATGTTTTGACCATTGGCTAGATCTGGGTAGGGGTTTAAAGTTTACCGCCTGTATTGTCCTTGGCTGGTGCCTTAGTTTGAGCGGGACCCCTGGGCCCAAATCTGCCTATCATAATGTTCTACTTGTAGGTTTCTAGGACCCTCTGGATCCTTCTACTTTGCTATTCTCCCATGCTTCTCTCATCTAGAGTCCCAATAGGATGTCCTCCCCTCTGTCCCAGTTTCCTGGTAAGTGAAGGCTTTCGTGGGACAAGCCCCTTGGGCTAGTATGCAGATATAAGTGAGTATATACCATTTGAGTCTTTCTGCTTCTGGATTAACTCACTCATTATGATCATTTCTAGCTCAATCCATTTATCCACAAATTTCGGGAATTCCTTGTTTTTAATAGCTGAGTAGTATTCCATAGTGTATATGTATCACAGTTTCTTTATCCATTCTTCTAAGATGACATCACAATTCTGAACATCTATGCTCCCAATACAAGGGCACCCACATTTGTAAAAGATCTGCTAAAAAAGCTGAAACCACACATCGATCCCCACACAATAATAGTGGGAGACTTCAACACCCCACTCTCACTGAAGGGATATCTTTTTCAACCTTGTCTCACCTCCAAGGCTCAAAGAACATTGCAAAAGAGGATGTAGAAGGAATGGAAGGGTCAGATGGTGAGATAGAGCTCTGAAGTGCAAACTTCAGGACGGATATGACCACCACATTCATGAACTCACATAAGCTGTGATTACTTGCCCAAGACCTGCAGAAGATCAGCCCAGACAAAGTTTTCACATAAATGGGAGAGGTGCTCACCAGGCTCCATCCTTTACTAAGAAGTTATTTGTAGATACTAGCAGCTAGAATGAGGAGGAGAAGGATCAGTTTTGTGTATGGCCACTGATAGACTTCCCATGCCTCAGTAGGCGGCCCCTATCTACATACAGAAGGGCAGCATTACTTGGTTTTGAAAGATTACAACTTGAAAATAACAGGGCATGGAGAGGAGACTGTGAGTATGTCAGTGGAAACCTGTAGGGAACCGGAGAGGGGAGAGAAGAGTCAGGTATGATCATGAGTCATTGTATACATTTAGGAAATTCTCAAGAAGAATGAAAACTTAATATCAAAAACTAAATTAGTTTTTTTTAAGTCACCCAATATATAGGCCTCAGTTACAGGATCTCAAGTTGGCTAGCGTGTCCTACTTTTGTAGGAACAGAATTACAGGGACAATGGCACTTAACCCTTACATTTGGACAAACAACACATGTTACATTTTGTTTTAGTTTCTTTTTTACTAAATTGGACCTAATCATGGTATTTTCTTGAGTTGTAGAAAAACTGAAAGGCCCCTCATTGTTTCCTGATGTTGCCACACTCATGTGGAAAACTGGACCCAGATGGAAACTCCACTGGGTGCTGATGAAAATGCTCCCCTCTCCCACCCCCAGTGCCTTCCACACTGTGGCTCTAACAAGAGCACACCGAGTTACGATGACATCCTTTGGTTTTCTGAATCTGGACTAGTAGTTTTCTTACTGAAAGCTTTCTGGCTATACCATCAGATTTTTAGAAGTCTCTTTGACTCACAATTTTGTGTTCTCTTTCTGTTGTGCATCACAGTTCCGATGGATTATGGAACCAGTTTTAATGAAATCCAAATTGTATAGCATTCTTCTTAGCTTCAGTGGTTCCTCAGGATCCACAGTATGTACTTCATTCAGCATGTGCCACCACCAGCTGCACAGTTTCGCATCAGAGAAACAGCGTCTTCACCTGCCTGCTCACATGTGGTTGCCAACCAGACACACAAGTCAAAAAATATCTTTAAAATGCCACATATCAAGAAAACCATTGTTAGTAATGTCCCTAATGAAACAGAACCAAGGGGCTGGAGTGATGGTTGAGAATACTTGCTGCTCTTGCAGAGGACCTAGTTCAATTCTCAGCTCCTACAATGAGTTCAGTGCCTAAAATTTCAACTCCAGAAGACCGGGTGCTCTTTTCTGGCCTCCAGGAGCACTTCATACATACACAGGGTGCATATGCAGACAAACAGACACACACACACACACACACACACACACACACACACACACGTAAATTTTAAATAAGTAGTTAAAAGAAAGCAGAGGTATATAAACCTTGGAGTCCATAGAACTCTGTCTTGTAGAAGTTTGAGCACTGATGAATGATGGTTCTCAACTCATGAAGGATTTGCAACCCATTGACTTCTTCACTGTATGTTTCAATTACTACAGCTAACCTGTCATACATCCAGACTTGCAATATGGTCTACTATAAACTGTTGGCTATTTCACTGCCCACAGCATCAGATAGGACTGGGGGCATAGAACTAGTTTCCGATAAAGTCAAGCATCCTTTTAAATTTTTAATATTTTTATTGTGTGTATATGTATGTGCATATACATAGACACACACGTGCAACAACTTGTGTGTAGAGGTCAAAGATAACTCTTGGGAGTCACTTTTATCCTGTCATTTTGTAGGATTCTGGGGAAAGTATTCAATTTAGCGTAACTGTATTCAATTGCCTTCATCTACTACACGAGCTAGGCAGTCCTTAGGTATTATTTATAATGAAAACTAATTGCATTTGCACCATCTAAAGGTAGAGAAATTATGTTAGGCACCATCTGTGTATGTGTTATCAAATATAGTAGCAACCAGCCACATGTAAGAATTGAATACATACACGGCTAGGGAAAAGGGCACTGAAACATTTGAAATGTGGAATTCAGGAGCTGAATATTTTCTATTTTGCTTTGTACCTTAATACATTTATTTCTTTGACTTTGCCTCTTAAAAGAGATCCATTTATAAGTATTTATAATTATTTACTTATTTGTAATTATTATAATTAACAATAGTTTGCAAAACAATGAGATTCATTGTGACGTTTCTAAAGAAGCAGATTCCATGTAATGCTCCTTCCATCTATATCTCCTCGTCCCAACCCTTATGGCCCTTCATAGTCCTCAGGAATCCCTCTTCTACATCCCAGGCATGTTTATTTCTTCTTCTTTTAGTTCCTTGCTATGAGGAAGAAGTGACACTTGTCTAAGTCTGGTTTATTTCACTCGACATGACACGTTTCCATTTGCTTCAAGCAGCCCTTCGGGCTCAGAGCTGCTGTGTTGGACAGTGCAGAAATTTTCAGTGGGAGTTGAAACACTGCTTTCCCAGAAACCACTTCACAGGGGCCTTCCCTTTCTGCTGCATTTCTGTTCCAAATTTCCCAGATATCAGTAACATTCAGATGTACTTCCAAAGAAAAATCAAGTTCCTGGAGCCTATTGTCAGATCCAGGCTTAGTATGCCTTTGGTACACTGTTTTATTATGGCGGCACATTTTCCCTCCAGTTTTCTTGTATTAAACAGCCTCAGATCCTTATAGGCAAAATGTAAATATTTCTTCGAGCTGTCACCACTTGTCTTTCTAAATCCAATGCTGGCACTGCCATGGTGAGACTTTTCTCAAGGAGCCTCTCTGGGATCAAAAATACATTTTACAATATTGCTCTTTTATTCACTTATCACATAGAAATCTCACATCAAATTGCTTCACTTCTTTTGGAGACTCATGAATCCAAGTTTGATGCTATCCTAATGCCAGTTTTAGTGTGTTCCATTTCACATAACTGCATTCGTAGCAAATAGCTCCAGCTTCTGGGAGTAAGTAGCTTCTGTGACATGATTCCACTAGTGCAGTTTCTCAACTTGTGGGTTGTGACCCATCCACAGAGGCCACATCAGACCATCGGAAAACACGGGTGTTTACATTATGATTTGTGACAGTAGGAAAATTACAGTTATGAAGTAGCAATGAAAATAATTGTATAGTTGGGAATAACTACATCATGAGGAACTGTGTTAAAGGGTCATACAATTAGAGTCACTAGTCTAGTGTCTAACATGCAGGTGTTTTTTTTTTTTCCTAACAAATCAGAAATGATTGTCTCGTAGGACATCATTGCTTCGTGAAAAGAGAAAAGAGGAGAGAGGGATGGAGGGAGGGAAGGAGAGATGAGTTAAAAAAAAGTGTGTGTGTGTGTGTGTGTGTGTGTGTGTGACTAACTTCCAGGTTAAAGAGTCATGAGATACTCCACTAACTTGGTGTTGAGAATACTTCTAAAAGTCTGATAATTATCACAAAGTATGTGCTACATCTCTGTACTTATAGGGAGATGAAATGGTTTGTTTTTTTCTCACTGCACCCTTCATTGTACCTCTCCTGTCAGAAGCTGTGACACTAAACTAAACTTATGGGGAGTGATTGACTGATGTATCATAGAGCAGCTTGACTTGAGTCCTTATTATCCTCCCAGAATGAAGGTACCCTTAGGTATTACAGTCAGTTTCATGTGGAAGTGGTTCCAGTCCCTCCTCACAATTTCATAAAATCTGCATTGAGAACTGCTCGTGGCTGTTCAAGGTCATTTTCACACCATCCCTATGTCAGACGTTTAGGTTGGTAGATACACTACTCAAGCTCTTCGAAGCTTCCTCAACAAATGTCTTCACTGCATATAGGGAAATCATTCAGCCTGTATGGGGAGTAAAGCTGGCATTCTTCGGCAATCGATACCATTTTTTCATTCTTTTGCTTCTGACTTCCCGTGGTCACCTGTCTTCTGTCACCCACATCTCTTCCATAAGCCTAAGCCACCTGATACCACACCATGGGGACTATTGCCAAGAACACCTGCCCTACTTTCAGTTTTGTTATCCGAATAAAATAAAATATCCACGCAGGGAACAGCTTATAGAAACACATTTCAGAAAACTATTATTTTTCTGAGAGTCTTCTTGTCATATACAGCTGAAGTAAGAGGCTTACTTTGTCAAGCCTCTAGTTATAGCCAAGTGTCATAAGAAACGCCACTTTCATATTCAGTCCTGGCCACATTAGAGCAGGAAAAATTTCCCCCAAGAGGGAAAAATTCTAAAGAGTATCCTGACTATGGCATTATCCCACTCAAACGGAAATAATAGTGGCAATTTGTCTGCTATGGAATGGAGCTTAATGACTGAACTCAGATCTGTGGAAGGCATAATAAAACAATAGAAAACATTCTGAAATGCACAAAATCACCGGAGATGAGATACAAGGTATATATACATTTGTGCTTATTTATTTATTTATCCATCTACTTATTTGTAGTAGATGTGTTCTGTGATAACTCATATAGTGATAAAAATTGTTTTAAACCTTGATCCAACAAGTGAGCTCAATAAAAGTACCCATGTGTATATCTCTCCCAGAATCTGACCTTTTTCATAGTTTTCTAAGTTTTCATCATCATCCAAATAGAGCTTGTCTTCTAGACAAGAGTTATGATTTCAATCTTCAAATAAGATTGCTACTGAAATGTTACATTTGATCTAAACAATAGTAGAAATATGGGTTATACGGAAGGGGAGGGGACATCAGGCAATCAGCTTATCTCCTCATTTAGTTTTGCTATACAATAAACAACCCTAATTCTAGTGGCATGAAACTGAAATGTTTAATTTTTCTCATGATAATGTGGACTCAGCTAAACTGACTCATGTGTCCAAGACCAGTTTTGAAGTGGCTTGGGCTGGTTCCTACAGTGATCTTGTATTGGGACAGTTAGTTTCTGTTCCACATGCACGTGTCTACCACTCCTCAATAGCCATGGTGCTGTGAGAAAATGATAGAAGCATACAAGATGTAGTCCGTGCTTTAAACTGACTGACACATCTAGCAAAGCAACTCAATAGTGAAATTGGATTCACAGGATGCATAACCAGTTTCCACCTCTCTGATAACCAGCACAGATACAGAAAAGGGGAATAATTCTGATTACGTAAGCAATTTATTCCAAAGATACAAAGACATTTTGAACTTCAGAGTATGTAGAACCTACAAGCATTCGGAATAACAATTTTCACAAGAAACTCCTGAGCAAAACAGGAATGCCGTCACTAGTAACTGTCGCTCAGTGATAAGTGGTTCCTCAGATGGTTATGCATCTCTAGAGAGGCTCACTGCCTGCTCATTCGGCTGTGTCTGCCTGCACCAACACACTTCATAGTCCTCTCTTCTTTACTTTTCTGAAAGTTTCTTTTACACTTGATGCTTTGCATGGCAAGTATTTATAATACGTGACCTAGTTGGGGTTCCCAGACAGTGAATAAGAAATTCACATTACCTCCAAAAGGAAACCAGCCTTAAAGCTTGCCATACATTTGTCTAAGAAAATTAATTCACACATTATTTTTAATAAGCAAGATGGCGCTTGAGAGTTTGAGAGTATGTACTACAAAGCTAAGCAACATCCATTGGACTCCTGGTGGTGTACTTAAAGTTGCCAATGAGCAGTGTTATCAGGGAACAGCACTCCTGTATGTGCTATAGCGTTGATCAATTGAGCCAACATGTGATTTACTTGCAGGACTTTAGATCCGTTGGTTATTTCATTTAAAACGTCACATAAACAGGGGACAATACATCTTATTGGACTCAGTGTGTCCCAAATATTAGATAGTCTACCTAAAAAAAAAAAAAAAGGACCTTTTTTACCTTTCAGGATGAAACAAAGGCCATGATTTTCTTGTATGATTTGTGCCTAGCTCAATGATTAGCATATGGTGTATGACCAATCAATCTGAGCTGAAGGAAAGAACAATGCCCAAACCAACACATAGCAACTAGGCATTTATTACATCAGACAATTCAGTTTTTAACATTACTTGGGGAAGTCATATTTTTCCTTGTGCATTTTGCTTTAAGTTCTTAAAATTAAATGTCAAACCAACTGGTTTAATAATATACTCTTGGTCTTTAAATTATATAAACAATTTCTTGTCCTTGGATTCTATTTATCAGCTGTTTTGAAGACAGCAATTCTTTAGATGTGGAGTACATTTCACACCAAGATTCGTGTAAGAATAACCAGTAAAGATGGCCCTTAGCTGCTTCAGAGTCCTTCATAAGAACACATATTTATTTTCCAGGAAGTGGATTTCATGTGGCTTACACTTACAACTCCCACTTGACTCTGAGTTCTATGACAGCTACTTTTTCCTGCCATAAAAGCATTTTAGATTGTTAACTCCACTTGATGGGCATTCCTTCAAATATTCATAACGTTTTCTGTAAATGTGCAAGTTTCCTTTGCACATCCATAAATATATCAGTAGAGGAAGAATTACAGAGCAAGCCAAGACAGGTTCAAGGTTTAGACTGAGATCTTCTTCAAAGTGAACCATCTCTAAAATGCACAGCACAGTCTTTAAAACATGTTCTTTCTAGAGAAAGGCTTGAGTACACTACGAAGAAATATCTAAGTACAAAGAATTCTCCCTAGAGTCTGAGGAACCACCAACAACACTGGAACCCAACAACCTGGCATGCAAATGGTATATTTCAAAGGGCATAGATCTCCATAGCTAAGACAATCAAACAGGATTTCTCTGATTCTCTGCACATCAACCATTCCATCAATAAACTACCAAGTAGACATTTACTGTTACACAATTCTGGGCTAGGAGTGATGGACAGAGCCAAAGAAGCATAAATTAGAATTCCTTCAATAAGTTTGTATAAATTATATTTGAGAAATAAGGTCAAGGCCACTTCAATGCCACTATCCTCCTTTGTTTCTTTCTTTTCTATTTTTTTTTTTAAATAAAATCTCCTTTGTGATGGCAGAGTTACCCCTTAAATGACTTCTTAGTCACCCCATTAATACCTTATACCACAATTTGCTTTATTATTTTTAATTATTTATATCATCTTTAGTTGGAAAACATGACTGGTAGTTGATCCATGTCTAGTTTTTCTGTCTATAATTTCATTAAGATCATAAGATACTGGGAATAAAGCAATAGATTGCAAGTACTTACACAGTCCATAGTGTAGAATTTGGTGTGAATGCAGAAACTAGGAGAAAGGGGCAGGGGTTGTTGTGATGTTGCTTTCTTTATCCTTTAAAGTTCATGAAGAAGTTAAAAGTAAACATTTCAGAAATGGTTTTCTGTGGGTTTTCACCTCCTCACTCTGAGTGGAATAGAGCAGGCAGGATCACATGACCCTGTTTTCATGGAACCTTTTAGAGATTCTGTTTTGTTCTTGGTGACAAGCCCTCAGATGGAAAAATCTCACACAGCTCACACAGTTGCAGTTGATCTGGTACCATTACAACAGACACAGACAGTGCAATGGTTCAAGAATAGCTTCGATTCTCACATTACCTTTGGGTTATGAGAGTCTCTCATGAGAAACCCTGAGCATAGAATTTCCCTGGTAGTTATCCTGACCTAGAGGCACTCTCTCAGCTGAAAAGAGCTAAGCAATTATATCTAGAAGGGGAACAATCAGGCAAGCATCATCCATGGGAGGGACGTCTGAAGATTCTTTCCAAGTATCTCTTTAAAAAGCTTTGTGCTTTTGGCAAACCCAGTCAGTCTATGTCAATGGCAACATAAGGCAGTACCCAAAAGGAAACAATTCATGTATCTCTACCCAGCTCTGAAAGGATAAGAAACTGACCAGCAAAAAGGGATGTAAAAGAGAAATGGTGAACCACATAAGGTGTAAAACAAAGAAATAGCTGTCTATTGCTACAATCAATTCCCACAACTGGCTGGTAAAGTGACGGCTTCATTCAAAGAGTCTTGATTAGTCTGGACAGACAAGGCTATCATTACTGCAGTGAATCTTTTGGTGTTTGCGGATTAGATCAATATTTCATCCCAACGACAGGAAGAGTTAATTTCACAGGATTTTCATAAATTACTGAGTGAAATTATAGAGTATGCTTTGAGTCTTTCTTAACTAGATCTCAATTTTCCAGCATATGACAGATGTAGTGATAGGCTGTGGTTATTATTTTATATTTCCCATACTCCCCAAGGGAAAGGACCATGTGTTTCGTAACTAATCACAAACATTTCTGAGCCTATAAAAAGAGTAAATACTTTATGAGAGCATGGAAAGTATTTGTTGAATAAGTATATAAGTGTTAATAGAAAATTCGAAACTCTTTTATGTCTTTTTCTTGAGAAAAATAAAAAATGAAATCATAAGAGCTTTTATATAAACCCTGCAAAAGGAATGTCTGGAACTATCCTTTCCTCAGTTCTCAGCATAATTTACACTGTCTTTAGTGGGGGAAGATCAAAAGTCCTAAAAATATTCAGGTTGTGTAACTAATTACTACTGCGCCAGCTTTTCTTCCTCCTTTGCATTTTCTCATCTGATACTCTTACTAATAAAACTGTCAATTTTTTTACTTCAATAAAAGGTCACTTATGACAATAACCCTCTCTGCCTACTAACAGCAAGAGCCTGTATTAATATTTTAAATGTACACAGTGGTATTTCCAAAAGGTCAGTATTTTTTTAAGACATAAAATGTCAGTCCTAATTCTTTTCCTTCTTGCTCTCTGCTCCCCATCACCACCATTTGGCTGTTCAGCCTCAAATTTGGAGTTTATTATAAATCGCAGTTAATCTGGTAGACATCAGGTGGAACACAGGAGGCACATGTTTTTATCCTCCTATTTCTAAGAGGGCTAAATACTCAAACAGGACTATGATAGGGAAAGGATTTCTGAATAGGTGTGTATTATGAGCTTAAACTGTGTTTGTTATGTAGAGACATTTAGGGAGTTAGCTCATAATTTAGTGGCTGCAGACACCTAGCATTCTGTCAGTGTGATTTAGTGGATCTTCGGATTCTGTGTCTCTCACTGGTTGCATACCACCAGCTTAGAAGAAGAATACAAGTGGGAGATTGCAGGAGGAGACAGGAGAGGAGAAGGAGAATGGTCTACCAAAAAAAAAAAAAAAAAAAAAAAAAAAAAAAAAAAAGAAGGAGAAGAAGAAGAAGAAGAAGAGAAAAACCTCTTCACTGTCCTGGGTGAAATAACAGAGTTTAAGTATAAAATGATTTATTATCTTAGAAAAAATTTACAGAGTATGTTACCCTCAGTCCCCAGTTGATGATGTTATCTTGTGAGGCTGAGGAACCTTTAGTAGGTAGGGCCTAGATGAAGGAAATAGTCAGTGGGGATATTAGATCCTTTTTCACCCCATACAGTACCGCAGTTCCATGACAGTTTGCCAATGTAACTATGGAATGAGATATCCAGCTATGGGGCAAAAGAAGTCTTCATTCCTTAGGCTGCTTTTGTCACCATTTGATCACACTGATGAGAAAACTTATATAACTAAGCCCACATATATGGTTGAGAAATTGAGCCCTAACTTATATGTAGCAATATATTTTCCTGTGCTGGAAACTAGGAACGAAGTGAGTTATATATATTACAATGTGGTTGAGACAAAATGAGACCTATGATACAGGGACGATGACATGATTAACATCAGAAAAGCATCTGCTTGCTCAGTCGCCGAAGGAAGACAAAATACGATCTCTCACCATAGACAACTCATAAGTACCTGTTCTGCTTCCAGTTGGGATGAGAAGAAAAGGAGACCTCATGCTCAGATAATTAGTGTTAGTCATTGGATTGCAAAAGAAGTTTCCTCAGAAGTTTAAATTCTCTAGGGTAATAGTTTTCTTTAATTTGAGGCACAAAAAAAAAAAATCTTTAAATCTCTAATAAATGCTGAGTTACTTCTCAGACAAATTAAGATACCCAGAACATTATTATAATAGAAATTTCTCGTATGACCTGAAGTTAAGAACAATATGTTTTAGCTTAAAATGTCTTTTAAAAATACAGATAAAGTCAACAAATTATTTGATTTGAATATCAGACTAGTAATGAGAATTGCCTGTTAATGATTGTGCCCATCCTTTCCATATGCCATGAAAAATGAGATTGGGAAATTTTATCTATGCAAGAAAGCAGTGTCAGAATATTCCAGAAAAATATCTCATATAGTCTTTCTTATGTGATACCAAATGAGACTGGTACCTCACTCTGATATCAGTGGAGATCAGAGAGGAAATTGATACTCTGACTCAAGTCCAGGGTAATAAAGGCTAAAAAACATACTTCCAATCCATACAATGTCTTTCTTATATCAAAAGGGGAAATCTTACTTCTTAATTTATTTAATGAAGCTAGTGTGACTATGACAGGAAAACAGAAAAGTAAAGAGAAAACAATCACCCACTATGACTCGTGCACACAGATACAGAATTTTAAATAATATTTACAAATAAAATTAAACAATATGCAAATCATTCTCTTTTATGACCAACATATGTTTATTTCATGGCTATAAGCCTGGTTCAATATTCAAAACTAAATTAATACAATGCATTGTATTAACAGTCCAAAACATTCACATAACAAAAATTTGCATTAATTCATAAAAATGTTTTCAGGCATTCAAGGAGAGCTTAAAGAGACCAAAAAAGTACATGCAATATATTTCATCCTTATTTTTATAGTTAATAAAAGACAATTTTTCCTAAAATGAGAAAAAGATTAAAAAAATTCTCTCTTACCACTTCTACACAGCACTCTATCCAAGCTCTCTCTAGATAGTATTATACACAAACTAAAAATAAACAAACAGAAAAAGTAAAGTGGTCTATAGAATCATCTATGTAAAAAGCCCCCAAGAAACCCACAGCCTAATTCTCACAGAACTGATGAGTTCAGTAAGATTATGAGATATGAGACAACCATACAAAATTCAGTTATACATCAGTGCTTTATTAGTGAACAACTGGACAACAAAATTAAATATAATACTATTTTCAGACACTCAAAATTTTAATATGCAAATACAGTTCTAACAAGATATATACAAATCTATACAGCAAGGATAAAAGAAATAATAGATGCAAATAAATAGAGGGAAATATCAATTAGTAGTTGATACTTGGTAATTGTTATGCAGGCATAGTATAATTACTTTGGAAATCAAGATGTGTATCTTAGTGATATAAACAAGACCTTTGTAGAGTTTCAACTCAAAAAAAAATTCACTGCTGTCTGAGTAGTCTGTATAAGGCATATCTGTAAATTCCTTACATCTGCCTGTAGAACTACATTTAACCTAGAATAAAACCTTGCTTTCTTTAAACTGGGGTAGGAGAGATTAATGAACACAAAAATTATGGACAGAATTTTTATCAACTATAAATTCTCAAACATTCACTCAACCCAGAAAGTCAGAACTTGCTGCCCCTCCAAATGGAAAAAAGCTGCATCATGTGGAGCCATAGTTTGTTTTTGTTGTTTTTGTTGTTGTTGGAGGAGGAGGAGGATTGTTCTTTTATTTGGCTGTCCTATCAATCCTTACAAGTAACAGACTTCGAAAAGTTAGATATCACTAAAACTTCATCATCAGCCATCACTACCCAAAGTCTAACTAAGATTATGTCCACCTACTTAGTAACTATGAGTACATTATAGGTATGTAAGGGTATATTGCCCATATTTTCTTTTTATGGGGTATTATAAAATCATTCTTGGGTTTTTTATATATTTTGGATATTGACCCTTTCTCATATGTAGGGTTGGTGAAGATATTTTCCCAATCTGTAGACTTCTGTTTTGTCCTGTAGACAGTGTCCTTTGCCTTACAAAAGCATTGCAGTTTTGTGAGGTCCCATTTATTAATTGTTAATCTTAGTGCCTGAGCTATTGGTGTTGTGCTCAGGAAGCTATCTTCTGTGCCAATAATTCAAGGCTCTTCCCTCTTTCTTATCCATTAGATTTAGTGTATCCAGTTTTATGTTGAGGTCTTTGATCCATTTGGACTTGAGATTTGTGCAGGGTGATACATATGGATCTATTTGCCTTTTTAGACATATAGACATCCAGTTAGACCAGCACCATTTATTGAAAAAAAAATTTCCTTTTTCTATTGTATGGCTTTCACTTATTTGTCAAATATCAAGTGTCCATAGATATATGAGATTATTTCTGGGTGTTTGATAATAACCCCACTTGAAAATGGAACACAGAGCTAATCCAAGGATGTTCAACAGGTGTTAAGTTATTCTTACAAAAGTGTGTTTCCCCCGTCTTCTCTTAACCCAGCTATCACACAGATAACTGAGACCCTTTTTAATATTGTTTAATAATAAGATTCACAGCACAATAACTGAGCAGCTATTATACTGTTCTTAACCTTCTAAGCTAATCTGGTTTCCTCCCATCTGAGAGAACTGAAATACTTGCACTTGGTAGCTTTCGTGCTCCAGCTCCTCTCTCCTGATGTTTCTTGGACATCTTCTCTGCCTGAATTTTCTGCTTCTTCCTTTAACTCCTCCTCCCCTGGCTGGAAGAAAGTCTAGCCCTATTCTCTCCCCTGCTCTGGGATTGGTTGTAAACTGCTTTATTAGCATAGCAGGAGACAATTGGGGGACAGAGTTCATACAATATTGAGATGGGAGTGTCTCAGAGTAAGGAGTGCAACCAGATATGGGGGTACATAAATCAGCGTTTGAATTACACATTAATCTTATGCCTATTCAAAGGAATCTTGAAAGGCTGAGCAGCACTTGAAATGCTCAACATCTTTAGTCATTCCACCATATACTGGTCAGAATGGCTAAAACCAAAAGCATAAGTGACAGACACGCTGGCAAGGATGTGGAACAAGGGGAACACTTCTCCATTGCTGGTGGAGTGAAAACTTATACAAGCATTTTGGAAATCAGCATTTTTTTCTCAGAAAATTGGGAACAGTGCTTCCTCAAGACCCAGCTAAGTAGGGCATTGTAGCATACTCCTTTAATCCCAGAACTCAGGGAGTCAAAAGTAGGTGCATCTCTATGAGTTCGAGGCCATCCTGGTAAACAAAGCAAATCCAGGATGACCAAGGCTACACACAGAAACCCTGTCTCAAAAAAATGGGGGACCAGCTATACCATTCCTGGGCATATACTGAAAATATGCTCTACTGTACCATTAGGAACTTGTGCAGCTATATTTATAGCAGCTTTATTTGTAACAGCCAGAAACTGGGAACAACCCAAATGTCCCTCAACCGAAGAATAGATAAAGAAAATATGGTACATTCCCACAATGGAATACTAATCAGCTTTTAAATACAAGGAAATCATGAAATTTGCAGGCAAATGGTTAGAACTTGAAAAGATCGTCCTGAGTGACATAGCCCAAACCCTGAAAAACACATTTGGTATGAATTCACTTATAAGTGGTTATTATTTATATAGTACAGAATAATCTTACTAAAATACACAGACCCAAAGAAACTATGTAACAAGGAAGGCCCCAGGGATGATGTTTGATTCCCACTCAGAATGGGAAATAGAATAGACATCAGAAGCAGATGAAATGTAGGAACTGGGTAGGATAGGGTATGAGGGAGGGGATTGGGGCTGGGGATCAGATGTGGCATGAGAGGTGAGAGGTCTGGGAGAGAGAATGGAAACCCAGGTGGAACATCTCTGGGATAAGCTGGAGACCTGTGATAGGATAGGCCCCTGAGAGGATTTGGGGGTCATCCTAGCTGAGACCCATAGGAGCGGGAAACATGGAGACTGAAGTGGTCACCTCATCGCCAGGCAAGTTTTCCAGTGGAGGGAGGGGGACATCAACTGCCCCATCCCCAACACATACACACAAAACCTTTGACCTAAAAATTACCTTATCCACAAGAAATGCAGGATAAAGATGCAGCAGAGATTGAAGGAATGGCCAACCAATGATTGTCCCAACCTAAAACCAACCCTATAAGAGAGCCACCCCCTGTCATGACACTCTGCTATGCTTGAAGACAGGAGCTTAGCATAATTGTTCTCTGAGAAGAAGGCTTCATCCAGCAGCTGAGACCCACAGCCAAACATTAGGTGGCACTCAGAGAGTCTTGTGGAAGTGTCGCGGGGGGCTGAGGGAAGAAGATAGAAGGATCTGGGAGGAGTGGTGGATAAGAATTCCACAAGATGACCAACAGAGTCAACTAACCAAGGCCTAAGGGGCTTACAGAGACTGAAGCATCAACCAAAGAACAGGCATGGACTGGACCTAGTCCCCCAACACATATGTAACTGATGGGCACCTTGATTTGTCCCCTAGCAATTAGAGCAGAGGATGTTTCTAACATGGACTCAGTTACCTGCTTTTAGATCACTTGACTTTATCTGGACTGCTTTGTCTGGCCTCAGTGGAAGAGGATGTGCTTAGTCCTGATGTACCTGGATTTCCCGGGGTGGGTTAGTAAGTGGGGGGTTCCCTTTTCTGAGGAGAAGGGCGAGGGGAAAAGGGGGAGAGAACGGGAATATGGAACCAGAAGGAGAGAAGGGCAAGGGTGCATTTGGGATGTAATGTGAAAAGATAAATAAATTTATAAAAATAGTATATAAATAAAATTAAATTTAAAAAGAAAAAACTTTTAAAGGAAATCTTTCTTTTACAACCGAGTGTTCAGTAGCCAGGGAACAACCATTCTGACTGAAACTATTATTAGTTAGTATTAAGTTGCCATCAGATTTTTAATTATCAGCAAATAACAAGTTACTTTTGGGGGAAATTGAGCTTAGAAAGGTATGATTTGACACATTATGTCTAGATAAGTAGATATTTTAAACATTGAATAAAATGTCCTGACTGATAGCATAATAATTTCCACTCAATACATTATTTCTAAAATAGAAAAATAAGAGAACTTTCAGAAGATATAGAAATGTCCAGTTATCTAAAAGAGAGATATGTAGCTAATACTTGACCCCAATTTCATTTTTAAAATCATATGCTTTCCCTGTAAGATCATGCTGTCTCTATCCAGAGACATTTAACTTACTAGCCAGCTTTATCTTCATTTCTATTTATATTTTGATACTCAACATCCTTTTAAAATACAAAAAGGAGCATACTAATTAGATCATAGTGGTGAACTTTTACAAGCTTTATGGAGCCTGCTTTTTTTTCAGCTTTCGTGTGATGGTTAACCTTGTCATTTTGGTTTTCCTGGGTGTTGAGGTGCATATAAGATGGACAGAACACACCCCTGGGTAAGTATCTGTGAGTGTATTTGCAGAGAAGACTAGCAAATAGGGAAAGGTCTTTGGTGATGCAGGCAGCCCTATCCCACAACCTTCAGGCACAAATAGTATGGAAGGGCAAGAAAGTAAAGAAAGCATCCATTAGTGCAGGCTTTGTTTCCTTCACTGCCTTTTGGTCACCAGTGAGGAGTTCTGTTCAACCAAGCCTCTCTGCCATGATGGAAAAATCCACAAGCTAAAAGAAATAATTTCTCCCTAAACTTGTTTGTGTCTTGTGTTCTATAACAATCATAGGAGTCTGCCATGCTCTGAATTGGTTTTATTTCTTCATTTCCTGTCATTAGAGTTCTTGTTTAAGATTCATGAAGTAGAGGTGGAGTGATAGCTCAGCAGTGTAAAGCACTTGTTGCTTTTGCAGAAGACCCAGATTCAATTACCCTCATGGACATGGTAGTTCACAGCACTTGTAACTCCAGTCACAGGTATCTGATGACCTCTTCTGACTTCTAAGCGTTCTGCATGCATTGCTCATGGTGCAGAACCATGCACGCAGACAAAGTACCCAATACACACTTTTTTTTTGTCTTTATGAGTTAGTGTTTTATTCTTTTTTAAAAATTTTTAATTAATTTATTCTTGTTACATCTCAATGGTTATCCCATCCCTTGTATCCTCCCATTCTTCCCTCCCTCCCATTTTCCCATTATTCCCCTCCTCTATGACTGTTCCTGAGGGAGACTTCCTCCCCCTGTATAAAATAAAATACAAATAGTTGAAAAAGTTAAATGTACATAATCATCAAAATAGCTGGAAACTAAAGCATCAGAAATGGTTGAGTAAAGCTGCCTCATGCCTGATCACGCCTGAATTCCTGACTTTCCTTAGTTGCTGTCTAAAGACTCTCAGATGTAAATCTCAACAAAACCTTTACAAAGCAATTTGATAGAAATATGTTTTAGCTAACTGCCTTCGGCAGCGATATGCGGAGAATTTAATTCCTCTGGCTGGTGCTCTCTCATCTTACAAGGAGGTTGAATCCCCAAATGTCTGCTTCTAGTTGGTTCCTCAAGCAGAACACAGTTGGCTTCCATGAGTTGATCAATTTAACTCCTGGGCACACTAAAATGAATTTTTAAAAGCTACACTGAACTTATAAGGAAGGAAAAGAGAATGTAAGGGACTGCCTTAAGAAAGAGAATTTTGTTTTCATTCATTTCATAAGAATAATTTTAAACTGCCTTCATGAGCACTATTCAATTGATTTGACATTGTGTGGTTTTCCCTACTGCAAATTGTGTTACTCAACTAACAAAAGCAAATTCCCGGTGATTAATCTAGCAGGACTTATAGCAGGGGTCTGATGTTAAGTGTGCAAAGGTAGAATTATGGAATGATATTTAGACAAGCTAGTAGGCACTTATGAGAAATGCATTGGAAAAGTCGAGTTTAAAGCACTTGGTAATAGAAATTAAGAAAGTGGAATCTATTGATTTTTTAAATATTTTTCTTTGCCTAGGGAACAGCTACAGACATATGTTAGAGTGTACATTTCTGTTCTAGTTAGGAAGTCATCAAGTCATCAACATATAGATGCAGAAATGGCTAAAGAGATAGCAGAGTTTTTAAAAGAATGTTAACTCTGAAGATTTGTCAAAGATGAGTGACAATGGGATGTCAGAAAATGACCTTGTCTGAAAACACACCAGAACGGTGTTTTCAGTTCTGGAACAGCATCTTATTGTGACATATCTCTGTGCTTCATTCTGCATCCTTTTTGAGTATCAACATTCCTCTAGATATACAGAACAGAGAACGTCTCTTCTAAGACAGAATTGATTCTGCTTCTTTTTACAGATGCCTTCATCCGCACAAAGCAACTGTCATCCGTTCCATGTGCTACCCTTTCCAGAATTTGAAAAATGCTATTACAGTCTTTCCATTTCCTTCCCCACATCTGTATAAGAAAAAAACATAGTCATTATAATTTTGAGTACATGAAAGTATTGTCAATAATAAAGAATGAAAGACAGAATAAAGACACTAAGGATGATTTTTTCCTCTTTTTCTATTTTTCTAAATGGTTTCTAAGTTTGTGAAATTGCCTTGGCAATAAGGGAATGAAGGTATAAAGTTTAAAAAGACAATGGTTTTTCTTCTCTGAGAAAATATCTAAGTCAAAAGAGAAGCAATATAACTTTCTAAATTTGGCAATCAGAGTGTGGCATCTAATATCCCTTCTTTCGGGTTACATAGCAAATCTCAGGCCAGAGGAGGTGGAGAGGGGAGGAAGGACACGATGCTAGATGCCAAGGTCACAGAGGCAAAATCAAGGCTTATAGCTCAATATAGCAGTCATTTCACTGTATTAGGTTATCCTGATTAGTTTACATCATAATGTATAAATACAGCATTTCACTTCCTCCAATTTCCTTAGTTTTTGCCATTACCATTTCTGTTTCGATTGTCTCTCTGTTCTCTTTCTTGATAACAAACAACAAATCAAAACAAAACAAAACAAAAAACCTATACTTTCAAAGTTTTGGTTTTGATTTCATTATCAAAATGAATAAATAAAGTTTGAAGATATGCTTTTTTTGTGTTTCTTCTTAGGCATTAGCACATAAGAAAAGATGCTTAAGGGTTTTCATATTCGTGTCCTCACTGGAAGAATCACTGCGATCAATACCAAAGAGACATGCAGAATTGGACACCATGAGTTTGTATGTGGAAGAAAACTATTGAGCATTTTATAAAGATTGGCTCCTAGTACATCTGTGTTTGACTGACAGAGATGGTATTATGAAACCAAAGGTCAAGAATGCCAAGTAATAACAAAAACAATACTTTAAACCTCTGTTCTGATTTACCAACCAGCTTCACTTAGATCATTAAACTTGTACATTCCCCTTGAGGAGAGAGGCAACCACAACAGCCTGCAATGGAAACTGTGAGCACAAAGAGTGAAAATACTGGCATCTTATTTAGCAAGGCTGCATGCTGAATTTTCCAAGAGGACTGAATGCCATTGTCTGCATGATAACTCCTCTGGGGAACACCATTTTCTTCCCTGTTTCTCTTCCTCTGGTTTCCTTTTTAGTACCTTCCTGCAGTCACTTTTCAAACAAGCATCTGTCACACATGCCTTTGGGGTGGGAGACAGATCTGTAGATCCATGACAAGCCCCTCAAATGCATACACACACTCAAAATCAGAAGACATGTTATCAAAAATATCCAGCAGACGTAATACAGAAACCAATTGGAAATAAAATATTTCATCAGTTCTTAGCCATGACTGGGCAGCATCCAGCCTTAACTCAATTAATAATCCACTAAAATTTGACAGAGACAACTTAGGAGATGGATTCAGCACACCCATTCTAACCTTCCAGCCTTGGATATATTGCACACCTGCCTTATAGGTATGCCTTCCCACTGGATGAAGAAATGGTAGATTTCTTATAAAAGGCAGATTTAGCGTGTCAAAACAGACGGTGTGGTGGTTTAAGTGAAAATGGCTCCCATAGGCTTACAGGGAGTGCCATTATTGAAGGTGAGGCCATATTGGAGAAAGTGTGCCACTGGGGGTTGGGCTGTGGGGTTTCAGAAGCTCAAGGCAGGCAGAGTGTCTCAATCTCTTCCTGCTGTCTGCTGATCCGGATGTAGGACAACCATGTTGTAGTAACTAGCAGACAGTGCCTCCTCCCTTCTCAGGGTGTACCACTTTAGAGTGATTCATAAGCTCTCCTAAAATTTTCCACTGAACATCTGGGTTTACAAGAAAAATAAGCCTGTTTGCTTTGAAAAGTCACTTTACTAAATAGGTTCATCTAAGTTACTAAAATCACCCAGGCAGAAAAATTGACCATGGAAATCCCAAAATGTACTCTCTTTATGACCTCCTACGGTGCTTTGAAAATTATCTCATTGAAGACAGAGTTTAGGGACATGAATACAATCTCACTAAAGGCTTGCAAGGAAAGGGACTATAGACATATAACCTAAATGCCTCTACCCATAGATGATATTCAAAAACTCTTTCTTTTGTCAGGACATTGAAAGATCAGGTCAGTATCTGGAAGCTGGAAGGCCGATAGTAAAGGACTTGGTGGTGGGTTTGGGGCAGCAGAGAACCTACAGATCATGCAGAGACTCACAACAATGGGTCTCCCCCCAGCTTTCAGGGAAGGATCTGGGTATATAACCACTAGTCTGAACATTCTGGTGGGAACCAACTCGACATCATGGCATGAGGGACCATATCTTGGCTGTGCTCATTGTACTGGCCTCTAGCAGGCTTTTCTATTCTGTTCCTAGTTCCTGTCCTATATCAAGAACTGGAAATTGGCGATGAGTGGCACATGCTGAGTAATTAACGGCAGTCCTCTTACTCACATTGCAGAGAACCCATAAAGTGAGTCCTCGCACACTGTGCCCTTGTTTGGCTTCTACGCTTTGTTCTCCTTTTCTGGCTCCCTTACATCCTCACCAGTTCCTCCTAAGAACACTAAGATCCTGTCCCCAGGGTATGATGCAGAAAGACCTGAACAAAGCAACTTTCTGAGCCACAGTGACCTTAAGTGCTATATCTCATAGATTGCACTTGTTTGTCTACTGCCCCAAGAAACTGCATTGGAATCTGCCCCACACTGGCTTTACTTATGTTGTAATGTTCCCACTTTGATTCAGACTCTGGGCACTAATTCCAAAGGATATTATATCTGCAAACCTCAGAGCTTAGTTCTGAAATACTACCAAATCTGTGTCTACTGTTTTAGCTATTTCTGTTCTGAGCTATTGCTGCCAAGTTTCATGCAAATATGAAACTGCCAGATCATGGTGTTCCTGCAAAGCAAATGGTCCTTCTATAGCATCATAACAAATGGCTAAACATTCCTCTTTATAACTGCAATAATTCTACTACCAATGGTGATAGCTATTATGTAGAATACTTTCAAAATGTGAGCAGGAAGAATTTGAAGTCATCTCACTTAAGTCTTTAATGTAGGAATTATGCCCCCCAAAGATACTTTGGGGGAAAGGGAAGAAGGAGCCAGTGGACTCTGTAAATGTCACACTAACTAACCTGTGAGGTTGGCTACAGCTAGAGATCTGATCCACCTAATGTCAAACATGATTGGTTCTAAGCCTGCGGTTAGCGCTTTCTCCACATGGAAGAGTGGGGTGCACTTTCTGGCCTTGGTAAGAGACAGATGATAGAGCTGAGGTTACTTTCCCTAGAAAGTGAAAGCCCCTTAGGTTATACTCACTCTTTCCTTTGCTTCCCATTAGCACGCCCTTCCTTGCCCTTGCTTTAGTAGTGAGGAACACGGACCGCACATTACCTATCCTGCTGGGCCCATTCTTTCACCCACTTTTGCACCAAATTACTCCTTTATGTGGTTCCAGTTGCCATTACTTCACCTCCCCCCCCCTTTTTTTCTTAGATTCTAAAATAGAACAAACACAACAAAAGCATTTAGGGGCAATGCGGAATTGACTAAAGCAAGGATTTTTAGCAACCATTTGTGCAGAAAACAATGTAATAAGTTTCTTTAGCTCTGAGGGTCTTCTCCCTCCTTCAACTCCACTCATACTCTCAGCTGGCTACTATTTCTTCTTCCTACACAATTATTGGAATTCTGTCCTGTCATTTATGTGTGTACAGAGGCCAGCCAGAAGCTAACTTTTGTGCAACAGACACATATCAAATGTATTTGTCAAAAGAGCTAGTCTTTCCAAACCAGTGAATTTCCTGGATCTGCTGCTAAGGTGATAAGCACTTTTTCTTATGTGACAAGAGTAAAGTTAAGGAGAGCCATCAGCAGTGGACAGAAAGGGCAGCCATTTCTACCATTGTTCCAGCCCCAGAAAATGCACACAAGGAGGGTATGTGTTTTCGTGAAGCTAAGAGAAAAGAAACTGTCAGACTTTGAAGTGCTTCATGTACTAAAAAGAATTTTAAAATGCAAGCAAGGTTCAAGAATTGTGGCCACTTGGATATATTTATATTGGAAATAACCAACGACTTTATTACATATATATGCATATACATCCACAAATGCCCAACAATATGATGATACTATCTACAACCTAACAGTAGGATTTAATATGTTTCAAAATTGTTTGGTTGAAGGTGCTAAATGTTAGAGAATCTTTCTGAGACTGTCATGAATTCAATCCTCATTGTCAAACTGTAATGATTTTTTATCATAAGATCTAATCTACAGAGTAAATGTTTCTAATTTGTTAATTTCAGCCCTGAGTTTGATTATTTCCAGGCGTCTACTCCTCTTGGGTGTTTCTGCTTCTTTTTTTTCTAGGGCTTCCAGTTGCGTTGTTAAGATGCTTATGTGCGATGTTTCCAATTTCTTTTTAAAGGCACTTAGTGCTATGAATTTTCCTCTTAGCACTGCTTTCAATGTATCTCACAAATTTGGGTATGTTGTTTCTTCATTTTCATTGAATTTCAGAAACTCCTTGTAATGACTGTCTTTTTCACCTACACACCTCTTGTATTGCATATACTTTCATTTGAATAATGATATGCAAATCTAAGTATAAGATTCCCCCTCAAATGTGGGTATCCGTCTCCCTTATCCTAACCTCCAGGGCACAGTTCCTGAATTAAAAACAAAACAAAACAAAACAAAAAACACAGCAAGATAGGTAGAGCAGTTGTTCTCAATCATACAAACATGGTGATCCTTTAATTCAGTTATTCATGTTGTGACCCCCCCCCAGCCATAATCATTTTTGTTGCTACTTCAGAACTACAATTTTGCTAGTGTTATGCATTGTAATATAAATACCTGATATTCATGAAGGTCTTAGGAGGCCCCTGTCAAAGCGTTTTGCTCCATGCCCCATAAAGGTTGCAACCCAAAGGTTGAGAACCACTTGGCCAGATCAATCTTTATTTGAATAAATATACCCCTAATTATATTAATTAATACATAGGAATATATATCTACATATGAGTACATATATATAAACAGTATACATATTAATACAGTATAAAATGTATGTATATAAATTATGTATTTATATGGAAGTAAAGAATGGCAATGAGACAAAATAAACAACCTAGCTAAATAAGTGAAATGGATGGATTGTTTGCAAAAATGCCCCTAAGCAATGAATCAGTCTTGCCAATTATTGCTTTTATTTAATCGTATAAACAAAGAAACTTTAATACTCTCCAATAACTAGTGTCATGCTGTGTGTACTGCATGTGTTTGCAGAATCAAATCAACTTAGAATTAAGAAAATGCTCTACAGTGTATGATCTAGATTATATGATATTCTATAGCTGATGAGACTGCATAAAATAGTTAGACCTGAATAAGAAGTATCACAAAAATCAAAGCAATTATAACTTAACCCATTTCAATGGAACTTCTCTTAAAAGAAGACAAGAGCACACTTAAGTTTGGAAAGCTAAAAGGAATCAGTGCCTTGAAGCAAAAAGACTAAAAGGGTAGATACCATCCCTTTATCTTCCATTGGCTAAGAATTGCAAAGCCTTTTAGACACGTGATGTGGTAATTGGACTTCAAAAATAATGAACACCAGCTCTTTTCCTTCTGTGTCCTCATGCCTCAGATCAAGATATAGAGTCTAACTCCCCTTTCCTTAAACCTGAGTCAATAAATTTTTTGACCAATGCAGTATTCCAGAAATGTTTCAAGCTATCTTTTGGAGATTTCTCTCTGGTGTGTGTGTGTGTGTGTGTGTGTGTGTGTGTGTGTGTGTGTGTGTGTGTGTGTTCTCATAAAGAAGCTAATTACAATTTTTCTAACCTTTAATCTGCATGAGGTCAACCCTACTACAAGTATCAACTTCCAGACATGGGAATGAATCCAACAGGATACTAGGCCTGAGCATTGCTAGTTATCTGATTAAGCCCTTTGGCTTACATGGGTAGATACTGTGGGTAGGCAAGCTCTTCCCATACTGGTCATTGGCAGAATTTTTCTCCTTGGTTGTTTGAAGACATCAGGTAATGACAACAGTAGGCTAGAGGAAAAAATCACCAAAAAGTGGCACCTTCTACAGAACTCTTATAGACCCTGGGATTCTGGACTCTTAGCTTTTTATATGTCACAGTTCTTACGTAGGATGAGCATGGTTGTAGCTGTCATTTCAGGTGCAGGGGAACCTAGGTGTCAGGATTACCGTCTTAACTAGCCAGTGTTATATCACTTATGTAGGCCTAGGAAGTCCAGATTCTTACATTTTTAGCATCAGAGTTACAGGTTTTGGCCCAGCATATATAAGACCTTGCCTATATAGTTAGACAGCCCTTTAGATAATTCTTCCAATAAGCAATACTTTGTTTCCCTTCTTTGGTTCCTTATAGATGCCTGTCATTCTTCAGCCTCAACTCTCCACACTCTCTTCTCGTCTCTTCCACCAACCTTCCTATTCCTGCACTAGCCGCTCTTGAGTTGTTTGGGTGCTTCTGCTTCGGCTGTCAAGCAGCCAGCTACCATGCTGTTTCCACAACCTGGCCTGCTGACTGTTCATCTGTCCCTGCCACTACCATCATTGCTGCTTGCTGTCTTTGTTGTTTATTTATTTATAGTACCATTTTAACCTATATGCTACCAAAAGAAAGTGGAAAAGGGACACAGGGGACAACATTACAACAGCAGTGGAAGCAGCATAGAGGGGTCTCAGAGAGGACTCTGAAAGTGAGACTGAATATTCAGCATATGCAGACAAAGACACAACATTTGGGCCAGTCACAACACACCTCACAGGAAACATAAGTTGATGTTTCAATCAATCACAGCAGAAATTCTATTATAATATGAGGGGAGGCATCCTCACTCTGGTCTAGGTAGAAATCATTAAGGACCCCCTAGAGTTCACAGAGGCTTGTCCAACTGGTCTGGTGCTTTCAATAAGAGTTTTTATGTATTTTGAATATTAGCCTTTTGTCAGATGTAGGATTGGTGAAGATCTTTTCCCAGTTTGTAGGTTGTTTGGTTTTTTTCTCTGTTGACAGTATCCTTTGCCTTACAGAACCCTTTCAATTACACATCAACCAAGTTCTAGGTATGATGTGGTCCTAGACCCTCTGCTCAGATGATGTAGCACAGTCTCCTTGTGGGTCTCACAATGAGGAGAGTAGGGACTACTTCAGACATGCACTCTGGCCACCAGTTGGTCCCTTCCCCCTGGCAGGGTGGCCTTGCCAGGCTATAGAGGAAGAGGTTACAGGTAGTACAGATGAGACTTGATAGGCTGAGGTCAGATGTTAGGGGAGGTGGACTCCTCTTTCTGAGGACTAAGGGAGGGAAGGAAAGGGGATAAAGGAGAGAGAGGGGATTAGGAAGGGATGAGGGAGGGGTATAAAATAAGGATGTGAAGAATTTAAACTAAAGAGCAAGCCAGTAACTTATATTGCTAATCCCACTATGTGGGAATAGCTCTGAGACTGACTGAGACATGAATGTCTAGGCATAGACAGTGCTTCTTGTTGGCACAGAACCCCTGTGAATTATTATCAGATGGCACGGAAAAAGATTTATAGATGTCTTTTTTTTTCTGCTCATACAAAGAAGAGAAAACCAACCTTAATTGTTCTGTGCATCACCCACACCTTATGCATTTATAATTTTAGGACTGTATAATGCTTACGAGAAATTATATGCTTTCAGAACAGAAGAACAGACACTGACACTGGATCAGACCTGACAGGATGCATTCCTCTCAGCATGCTGGACACTGACATCCTACATCCTTCATGTTCCAGCACCAAGTGCTTCAGTTCCTGTTCCTCACTAGAACATGACAGCTCCCAGGACACCTTCGAAGAAAGCTTCCAATCCCAATAGGTACAGCATTTCAAACTGTCCCACACAGGACTCTAATACAGCCTGGAATTTCTCAACATTTAGAAACTGGACTGCAAATGCTATTCCTAGCTTGTATAACCTTTTCCCCTATTTTGTTTGTACTCCTACAAAAGTGTTATTCATCCAAAGTCAGCAGGAGGAAACACTAAGAGAATGGCACCCCATTTCCTTTACAGGGCCTTGGGTAGGTTTTTGGTTGCTTTCTCAGGCTACAGAGGTTTAATTTCAATAGGAGTTAGTAATAAGTTATTATTGGTCTTATTTAGAGAAAAAACAAGGTTGAACTCAGCGATGCCTTTCTTTTCCTTTATCTCTCATTCTTAAGTTTGAAGATAGGTGTTGAAAGAAAGAAGGGGGAATATAGAAATATATAGAAAAGATAGAACAAAAAGTAGATTAGTGAATCTACTCTTCATCTTAATGTCTCAATTGTCACTCACAAGGTTGTTTTTAATTCGCTGGTATACAATTTTGTATATAGATGAAAAATAAGTTTAATTTTAGATACACATATTTGATATATTTCTACTCTGAGTAGATTATAACTCAATTATAATACAAAGTTTACCTTCAATACTTTGAAAGTGCTATTAGGATAAATAAGGTATACAAATTAATTGTTAGTTGATTAAATCATGGTTATATCAATTAATAGTCTATTTATATCAAAATTATATATCTTAATCACAACAGATAGATATGATTCTATAGAAAGATAAGCTAAAATAGTTAGACAAGGTCTTCAAAACCTCAGAGACATACAGAATATGACATTTTAAAATATTTTTATTATTTTAAAGATTCACTGACAATGAGGCAGGTTAACTCTTGGCAATATCAAGCCTACGTAAAAGAGGACGATGAGCATCAGAGAACCTCTTTATGGAGATGGCTTCAAATTAGCAAACAAACCACTGGGCAAAATGTCCTCATTTCTACCACAGACCGAATTCTGCTAAAAAAAAAGGGGGGGGCAAGCTTGGATGTAGGCAGAGTCGACAGTCAAATCTTCCAAGGCAGGTTATGCAAGTCCTCAATAGTTCCTAACTCACAAATATGTCTGTCAGATTTATTGGACCAGAAGGCTGAAGATGATGCTCCAATTTTTTAGAGAGTTTTTGGGTGACTATTCAGGTAGCAAACTGTCTCTGTCATCTTCTCATTTGGAAAGCTACTAACCTGCACTCCTGGCATACTCAGATAATTTTATTCCTTCTCAGGTCTCTGATGGGGTTGAAGGCCAGAGAGTTTAGTTCTACAATTAAGCTTAGTTGCTTAGGGGTTAAGATGTTTTTAGGTCTAGATAGATATTTTAAGTTGATAATGATGAGATATGATAGATATTGATTTACATTCAGAATTTTAGGCACACCAAGATAGGAAAGATGTTTTCTTCAAGGCTGTCAAACACAAATACACTAAGAATGTAACATTTAAAATGTTCTTTTAAAATGTGTGTGTGTGTGTGTGTGTGTGTGTGTGTGTGTGTGTGTGTGTGTGTGTATGTGAATGTCCCATGTGCCATGGACCATGGAAGCTAAACTAAAAGAGTGCATCAGATCCCCAGAGATAGCCCATCTCTCCAATCCATGATTTAAACAGCTGTAACAGTGATTAGCATCTGCCCAGTGTTCCAGAAAGAAGTGGCCCCCACTTATCCCTCATTTGACTCACAAATAGTCCTTCAGATGTCCAGATATGCCACCTTACTACAGCTTCATGAAAGATCCAAAGTAACAACCACCCCAAAAAGAGCCCAGTTAACCCACCAATCTGTAAAAGTGAGGAACACAGGCATTTTTACTTTTTTAATTAATTTATTCAGATTACATCTCAATTGTTATCCTATCACTTGTATCCTTCCATTCCACCCTCCCTCTCTCTTTCACCCTATTCCACCCCCTAGGTCTATGACCGAGGGGGACCTCACCCCCACACACA
This sequence comes from Acomys russatus, assembly GCF_903995435.1. Taxonomy (NCBI): domain Eukaryota; kingdom Metazoa; phylum Chordata; class Mammalia; order Rodentia; family Muridae; genus Acomys; species Acomys russatus. The sequence goes on from NC_067140.1 coordinate 74,724,437, forward strand.
CACACACTATATGTTCATAGGCTATCAAGTCTCATCTTGGTAGCCTGCTTATTCTTTCTTTGAGTGCCTTAGGCATCTGCACCAAGGGGAAGTGATCAAATATGGGGCACCAGAGTTCATGTCATAGTCAGTCTCTGCTCTCTACATAACTGTGGAGAATGTGCAGTCCATTGCCTAGATCAGAGTAGGGGTTCAATGTTTACTACTTGTATTGTCCTTAGTTAGTGCAATAGTTTGAGCAGACACCCCTGGGTCCTGGTCCACCTGTTGTGATGTTTTCTTGTGGATTTCTAGGACCCTCTGCATCCCTCTATTTCCCCCATTCTCTTATATTTCTCTTGCCTAGAGTCACAGTAGGATGTCATCACATCTATACTAGTCTCCTGGTAAGTGAAGACTTTCATGGGACATGAGGAACACAGGCATTTTTGATGATTGCCTTAACCCACTAAGTAGACTATTACATAGCAGAGGAGAAAACAAAGAGGAAACAGAAAGAAAAGCAAAGGGTCCCTATATAGTCACATCACAACTTTTATAAATGAGATCTACCTTATGACAACGTGATCTAACCAACATATGTGTGTTTTGTGTTAGACACGCTGCCACCCAGACAATCCTTAATGAAGTACCATCCATTTTGAACAGTCAACAGCCATCTTGAGAAAACTGAAGATATCCAGGGTGCTGTGCAACCTGGACAAGTGACTTTACAGATGGTCAAGTCAGTCCAGGACTAAATTGGGAGCCTAAGTATTTAAATTACCTGATGATGGTAAGCAGATGCCGTCATTACATTAAGTAATGAGGCTGCTTAGTTTATATGGGAGTGAGATAGATAAGTGATCCTCCACCAACAGAAATTCTTCCAGTGGTATGTGATGCAAAATTATTTTTGAGTCAATTAAGCTCCCATTATTTAATAGGACTGAGATTGGAAGCCCCACCCTAAATCTGTGCTATGCCTTATGGGGTAGTCACATAAAAAGGAAGTTTTCCCCTTTTGCCTCCTTGCCTTTGCTCCTACTGGCAAGTTCATTTGCTCTACTGCTTAGGCACTCTTTCACCTACACTAGAACTAAATTCTGCATGATTCTGTCACAGACTGAAGATCAGAAGCTCTCAGAAATCTTCCAGGACTGTATTGCCAAACTGGAACACTTGAGACTTCCAGCCTCATGGACGGAACAGCTACCAGATTCTTGGCTTCTTCATTGTAAGGTAGCCATAGAGACTATATCCTGTCAATTAGTCTAATAAGTTTCCTTTTAATTTACATATATGTATATAACGTATAAGTTATATATGTGTGTTTTTATCATCTATATCTACATATATCCATTCATTTTCTCAAATTATTCTTTTAAAGAACTCTGACTAATATATATTGGAGTATATTAGTCTTTGAGTTAGACTGGGAAAACAATGAATCCTTATACACAAATATACACCATTATAAGGGACTGATGGAATTTCATAAATAATCACAACCACTTTTCAAATATGACTTTGTCTGTACTCTGCTAAACACAGCTAAAGAAGTATCTTTATTCCAGGACTTCCTGGGTCTTAATATAGAATTAATACCAAAACATGGATGTGTATGCAAAATATCTTAAACTCATTTTTCTTACATTAAAGTTATCGTGTACAGTGTCATCTTAAAGGGCTAGAGACATCTTCCAGGAGGAAGTCTCAGGAACACACTCTCATTCTCGTGGAAACCAACTAAGGGCCCAATAAAATTGCTGAGGGTTTCCTGTGAAAAACTAAGCAGGCTGCAGTATCACCTTGAAGTCCGGCATGCAGAGTGCTGCTCAGTTTGGTCTTGCTATGAGTTGTTTCACTGTTCAAGTTCAAGATGGCTGTGAAGCTGGTTTGTTCAAAGAGAAGGTTTTGAGTGATCTGCTGTCTTCTTACAGGTGGTGGGTTGATGCAGAGATCAGACCAAATTAGCAGTCTCTATACTAGAGATTTATCTTCTGTCAGCCTGGAAAATAACTTCACTAGCCAGAAGGTCGCCAGAAACAAGTCGTAACTGTCTTTCTTTTAAAATATGCATGAATTTTTAAAAATAGGAACTAATAAAAATGGCATTTTCCACGCAGATATGAAATGAGACTTGATAAAATAATTAAATTAATTGGCTAAAAAGGGAAGTTTGATGACATTAGCTTTTGTTGCCTGTGGCACTTCTTAACTCATTTGGTGGGGGGATTGCTGATATATTAGGCTACCAACAACTTTCCTCCCCACGCCCTTTGTTTGCAGCTCTTCATTTCCTCATTCAGGTTCCAGAAAAATAGAAAGAACATAAGTCCACATTGTCACTCAGCTATCTGCTAATGATGTGGCTTTAGGAAATTCATTTAGCTTCACTGAACTTGTTAGTTATCTGCGAAACTAAAGTGGTAAAATTAAATGACATAATGTAAGTTGCCTTTCTGCCCTGCCACAGTCATAGGAGGTGATTAAAAATGATTTATTTTCTCTCTGCTTTCTGTTTTCTGTTCCCTGTTGTCTAATGAACTCTCCATTCCAAGGCTGCTGAACACAGCATATTTTGAGTACCACAAAAGATCATCACCATGCTTATGAGCCATAATCTGAGATGCTAAGCAGAGGTCACCTTGACAATGGAGGTTGGCGTTTTTATATTTACAAGAATGGGCCAAAGCTTTGTTAAAATTCAAAAACGTGTGATCCCTAGTGTGAGAGACTGAGCTTTAGAAGTGAAAGGTATGAAGAGAGTGGTCTCTGCCAAACTCTTCGCTTAGGCAAGAGACTATATTTGGGAGCTACAAAACATCTTAAAGGCTCACTTCACTCTTCGAAAACCTCCTCTGTCTTTTCCTGTCACTCAAGTCTTCCTGGCAGTTTCTACTGTTGGAAGGCAGCAGCACATTTGCAGTCAAGACACTCCTGTGCTTGTTTTAGCAACTCTATAGCACATGTTTTGAAATTATAGGGTTGGTTTTTTATATATCTCTGAGTCTAAAAAGCTCAATCAAGGAAATGTAATATACCCAAATAACTGTCAACAGTGCTTCCAGAACTATGAATGCTGCATAGCTAATTGATTTCCAGTGACCATAGTGAGAAAAACTTGCCTAGAACCCGTCCCAGAAGAGATATGGAATCTAACCAAAACATCAGGAAAGAGCAAGCGAGACTTGTGCCTAAGAAAGGCCCTGCAGAAGAGCCCCAGGCTTATGAGGTCCCAAGGAACCCTGGCTACATTTTACAGATCAGAAAATTCTAATGTTTATCATCTTACATTCCTTTGAAGTACAAAGAAAAATTCAAAACTCTTTATTTCTATGGAAATACCATAACAGTTCTCAAAACCTTTAAAGCTAAAGAGACCAGATCAATCCTATCTTGAAAAGTAGTAAAAAAAAAAAAAAAAAAAAAAAAAAAAAAAAACAGAAAAAATTTTTAGTAAGTGAAACATAGCAATGTGCTAAATGCCACCCAGAGTAGCAACACAACACTCATTGGCTTGATACTAATAATTGTGAATTTATCAACATAACTACCATATAAAAAAGAGAAATGAGTGTTTACCATCACATAAACGTATTCATTGGCATTTACAAATCAAAATTGCTCCTCATTGAGAAAAACAACTGTAAAGTAGGAATAAATTAGTGTTCTAAAATAGAAATGATGATAACCCACAGTCAACACTAAGTTTATTGAGGAAACATTAAAAAGGATTCTCATTAATGTCATGAATATAATCAGACTACTTTTTTTATTACTATTTTTACACGGTACTACTAACTAACACAATTAAACAAAATGTCAAAAAAGTATTTTGAGAAAATAAGAAATAAAATGCCCATGTACAGATGTTAATATGGAAAACTTTTTTTAAAAAATTAGCACCTACTACAAACAATTTACAAGTATCTAGAAGCAAAGGTAACATACAAAGACTGGTAGCTGCCATATGCTATGTCAGAAGAAGACAGAAAATGTACCCATGAACAGCATTTAAACTAGTGAATATGAAAATGTTCCACAGATAAATCTGACCAAAATATGCACAGTCTATTAGTGAAACTTTGTTTTAGAAAAAAAATGAAAAACTAATTTATCACCATAAGGATACTAGGCATTCCTGTGTTTCTTGTAAACTGAAACTTCTGTAATTTGAAAAACAAAACAAGTAATAGAATACTTAGAACTACACAGATTCTTTCTAGACCTTATGTAGGAAAATAAGCAAGGAAAAATAACCTTGAATACTAAGAAGGAAGTGAAGAGGGAGCGCCTTTCCAAGCAATCATAAAAGCCTACTATTCAGTCAGCCATAGTAATATACATAGTCATGATAACAGACAACAGAAGTCCAGAAATATGCATATACAAATACCAATTAAACATAAAGATATTTCAATAGAGGCAGGAAAACAGAGGCTTGTTCAGAAAATATAATCATGAATTAATATAATAATGTAATCATGAAATATAATAATATAATAATCATGAAATAATATATCACATATACTTTTAGTAGATATATTAAACTATTCACATAACCTTAAAACAAATTGAAAATTGATAGAGTGACCTATTACAGCAAATAAAAAGAAAATGTAACTATTTTTATGTAAGCTTGAGATGACCAAAATTATTATTTCTAAAACCGAAAGTTAAAACAAATTCTAACATCCAACAACACTAGAGTAAAAAAATATCTTGACAACACTCATTGTGGCGCATTTTGAAACAAGAAGCTGGTCACACAGAGCTGATGGCAAGCATATACTGGCTGCATCAAAGCCTAGTGTTTAACCCAGTACATCCCATGCTGAGGGACAGACGTCAGACAGACAAGAGTAAGACTGGGCAATCAAAGTTGAAAGCTGGGCATATATTAGTGGTAAGTGAAAGAAGCAAAACAAAATGTGTAATCATGAAGAGAGAACTTGAATGGCAAAAGAGGAATTGTGAATGACAAAGAGAGTCATTGGGGTTTCTAAGGTCTATCTGTCTCACTCTGCATGATGGCTCTATCTGTATATAGTTGGCTCGTAACTGTGACATTTCACAAGAAAACAGTTAAAAATTAAAATCGTCCTTATTAAATCTTTTGGTTAATACATAAAAATTAATTTTCTCAAATATAGAGAGTTTCTACAAATCAATTTAACAGACAAATGCAATGTACTCTTGGAACACATGGGCAAGAATATCAAAATTTTGAGACAACCTGGGCTGCACAATGAGTCCTTGTCTCGAAGTAAAATTAAAAAGGCAGTCTAAGAGAAAAAGTAAGCAAAATGCACTCAGAAGTTTCATTACAAAGTTCCACATGCACTAAAAGGACAACTTGATCTATACAATGACAAATTATAGTTTGGCCCTGGCAATGGAAGATAAGGAGAGATCCAGGAGTTTGAAAATATGTTTCATTAGATTTGGTAGACAGTCAGTTTCTTTTATTGTCAGTAAAAATAAAAATTGGAACACCCTAAAATTTATCAAAATTAGAAATCTGCAGGAAATAGCAATTCACCTTCTAGGAGTTGACCCTTTAGGTGTGTTAGGAGTTAACCCTTTGGGGTGTGTGTGTGTGTGTGTGTGTGTGTGTGTGTGTGTGTGTGTGTGTGTGTGTGTGTGTGAAATAATGAGTGCTCAGTGTTCTCCATAGAGTACTTTTTGTAGCTGCAAATCATTATAAGCTGGAACTGAGGGGTATCTCAGTGGGTACAAGCAAGCAGAGCAGAATTTTGATCCCTGGAGCCCATATAAGGGTGAAGCCAACACAGCAGTTCACTTATAATTTCAGTATGAGGGTATTAGAGACACAAAACTACCAAAGCAAGATTGGCTTGCCAGTTGATAAACTCAATATACAAAGTAAAGAGTGAGAGAGGAATAGACCCAATATCAACCTCTGGCCTCTTTATGCACAAGTGTACATATGGCGTACATGTACGGATGAGCATATGTATGTACATCACACACAAATCCAAAACTTATAAGCAAACCATATGTCTGTCAATAAGGATTTGTTAAACTATGTGTAAAGGACTGTGCTCCCCCATTAGGAAATCCAGTGGTCATTAGTAAACACACATCGATAGGAGAAACACTAAATGGACTCTATATGCAATAATAATAAAAGGAGAAAATGAAGTCTTGAATTTCAGAAGGAGTGAGAGCATAGAAGAAATTGGAAGGAGTAGATATTATGTAAATACTGTACTCATGATGAAAACTCAAATACACACACACACACACACACACACACACACACACACACATACTATGGCCAATCATACAGTTAAATAGTACACAGCCATTTGAATAAATTTAATATTTTGTAGGTCTATTTCAACTGGTATGTGAAAAATAACCTTTAAATTTTTCCAAGCAGAGAGTCATTTAGAGAGTGTCATTTATGATGACATATAATTACACAAAAAGAATGCAAATTTCTGTCAGTAATTGCACAGATCATTTGCTCCTAGGAATGACAGCACTGTGACTTCAGGACAAAGAAGAGGCAATGACTTTCAAGTAGTTCCTACCCAGAATCTTCACAACTTTCCTATCATTCTCATTTCAATATCTCTATGACCCTCCAACTACAGACGTTTCCTCATTGCTTCTCTTGTTTTTTTTTTTTGTTTTGTTTTGGTTTTTTTTTTTTTTTTTTTTTTTTTTTTGCTTTTTGCTTTAGAATAATCCTGAGAAGAAGAACAGTACAAGGACAGAGAGATTGCATCTTAAAACTAGTGGTTTGCATGCTTTATTGGGCTTTGGAACTTTTCTCTTATAAGGAGCTCTATGTGGTAGACAGGCACAGGTGTGTGTGTGTGTGTGTGTGTGTGTGTGTGTGTGTGTGTGTGTGTTCACATGTATAAAGATGAACTTGTGTGTTCAGTGCATGAGCAGCCCCAAGATTGCATTAGTAGTCTTCTATGATTGCTTTCGTATTCATTGAGGCTGGCTGTCTCAATTAAACCCAGAGTCCTCTTGGGAAATTTGAAAGTTGCTTTCTTAGTCCCTAAATTTTAAAAGAAATTTTATGGACAAATGATATAAACAATAGAAACATGTTTCAGTGTCCTATACCCATCCTTTCTCATCATTGGGCCTATTTGCCTTAGCCAATAGTTTCACATTTACTTTCTATTTACAGAAAAACAGAAAGCATTGCACAGATCTCTATGCACTAGGGACATATGCCAAACAGCCTTAAGGCAAAGTGAAAACATTATTTACAGAACATTTCAGTGAGTGAGTAGCATGATGTAGAAAGTAGAAAACCAGAGGTGGATTAAGTTTGTTCTGCATTTCTAGGCTTTCAGGTTGCTACACCTTCATCCTCCAACAGTCAGGGACCATAGTGCCTGGTGAAACTTGAAGAGATGCCACTTCTGACTCCTCATCAAATGTTAAAGGACCAAGTTTTGGTGTTGCTTGTGCAGGCTAAAGAATAGACATGATGACAATTCTTGGAAATCCATGGTGCAATTTGTTCCACAATTCACAGCTGATACATTAGTTATGTAATTTGTCACAAATGATCATATTCTCCTTAACTGACAAACGGAAGAGGGAGTGGGAGAGGGAGGAAAGTGGGCAGGGGGGAGAGAAGGAAGAAGAGGGAAGGGAAGAGACAAGGAGAGGAAGCACAGGAGAAGAATACAAATCTTATTGGCTAAAGAAACCTTCAAAGTGTCACCATTTTAAATTAGTTTTTGTGCCATGCTTTCTTCAGTATCTACTGAGCAGTATTGTGTGGAACTATAGTTTGAAAGTACCCAAGAGAAAATGATGGATTGAGTGTATATGCATCTCTGTCTTTAAATTGATTTTCTAAAAAAGAAACAAAAATACAAGAAAAAAAGAGTAGAAGGCTGGAAATAATAAAACTCGGGGCTGAAATCAATTAAATAGAAAAAAAGAGAACAATTCAAGAATTCAACAAAACCAAGAGCTGCTTCTTGGAGAATACCGAAAAGATAAACAAACCCTTAAACAAACCAATTAAAAGGCAAAGAAACAATATCCAAATCAACAAAATCAGGAATGAAAAGGAAGATATAACAACAGATACTGAAGTAATCCAAAAAAATAATAATAATTAGGTTTTATTTTGAAAGCCACAAAATTTGAAAATCTAAATAAAATGGGTGGTTTTCTTGATAAATACCATTTTCCAAAGTCGAATTGAGATCAGGTAAACAAATTAAATACTCCTGTTTCTCCTGAGGAAAAAGAAGCAGTCATCAAAACTCTCCCAACCAGCCGACCAACCAAACAAAAAAAGCCTAGGGCCAGATGGTTTCACAGCAGAATTCTACCAGACCTACAAAGAAGAACTAATACCAATACTCTTTAAACTACTCCACAAAACATTACCAAACTCATTCTATGAGGCCACAGTCACCTTGATACATAAACATCACAGAGACCCAACAAAAAAAGAGAATTTCAGATGAATTTCTCTTATGAACATTGACAGAAAATCACTCAGTAAAATAATTGCCAACCAAATCCAAGAACACATCAAAGATATCATTCACCATGACCAAGTAGACTTCATACCAGGCATCCACGGGTGGTTCGACATTTGGAAATCCATCAATGTATTCAATCAACAAATTGAAAGGAAAACCATATGACCATCTCCTTAGACACCAGAAAAGCATTTGACAAAATCCAACATCATTTCATGTTTAAAGTCTTAGAGAGATCAGGGATATAGTGTACATGACTAAACATAACAAGGATGATATACAGCAAACTGATGGCCAACATCAAACTAAATGGAAAGAAACTCAAAGTAATTCCACTAAAATCAGGGACTAGACAAGGCTGCCACTCTCTCCATATCTCTGCAATATAGCATTTAAACTTTCAGCTACAGCAATATGACAACAAAAGGAGATCAAGGGTATCCACATTGGAAAGGAAGAAGACAAAGCATCACTATTTGCAGATGATATGATAGTGTACATAAGTGACCCCCAAAAATTCCACCAGAAAACTCCTAGAGCTGATAAATAGCTTCAGCAAATTGGCTGGATGCAAGATTAATTTAAAAATATGAGTAGCTCTCCAGTATACAAATAACAAACAGGCCGAGAACGAAATTGGGGAAACTACACCCTTCACTATAGCCACAAATAATATAAAGTAGCTGGATATAAAATTAACCAAGCAAGTGAAAGACTTGTATGATTCAGATACCAGAAGATATAAAGGTCTACCATGCTCATTGAGCAGGAACATCAGCATAGTAAAAATGACCATCTTATCAAGAGCAATTTACAAATTCAATGCAATCCCTATCTAGAAAAATTAATTCTCAACTTCATGTGGAAAAAAACAGAATAGCTAAAATAATCTTGTACAATAAAAGAATATCCATCGCAGATCTCAAGCTGTACTATAGAGCAAGAGTAATAAATGTGGCATGGTACTGGCATAGAAATAGGCTCATTGATGAATGGAATCAAATTGAAGACCCAGAAATAAACCCACACACCTATGGACAGTTGATTATTGACAAAGAAGCCAAATCCATACAATGGAAAAATGATAGCATCTTCAACAAATGATGTTGTTCTAACTGAAGGCTACATGTAGGAAAGTGCAAATAGATCCATATCTATCACATTGTACAAAACTAAAGTCCAAGTGGATTAAACACCTCAACATAAAACCAGATACTAAATCTGCTAGAAGACAAAGTAGAGAAGAGCCTAGAACTCATTAGCACATGAGACAACTTCCTGAACAGAACACCAACAGCTCAGGCTCTAAGATCAAGTAAATGGGACTTAATGAAACTGAAAAGCTACCGTAAGGCAAAGGACACTGTCAACAGAACATCCTACAGTCTGGGAAAAGATTTTTACCAACTCTACATCCAACAAAAGGCTAATATCCAAAATAAATAAAGAATTTAAGAAATTAAACACCACCAAACCAAATAACCCAATTAAAAAAGGGGTACAAAACTAAACAGAATTCTCAACAGAGTAATATTAAATAGCTGTGAAACATATAAGGAAATGCTCAACATCCTTAGTCATCAGGGAAATACAAATCAAAATGACTCTGAGATTCTATTTTACACCCATTACAATGGCTAAGATAAAAAAAAAAATTCAAGTTACAGCACATGTTGGCAAGTATATGGAGAAAGGAGAATACTCCTCCGTTGCTGGTAGTAGTGAAAACTTGTACAGCCTCTTTGGAAATCAATCTGGTGCTTTCTAAAATCAGTTTGGAATAGTGGTACCTCAAGACCCAGCCATACCACTCGTGAATGATGCTCTACCATTCAACAAGGACATTTGCTCAACTATGTTCATAGGGGCCTTATTTGTAATAGCCAGAATCTGAAAACAACCTATATGTCCCTCAGTGGAAGACTGGATAAAGAAACTGTGGTACATTTACACAATGGAATACTACTCATCTATTAAAAAGAAGGAAATCGTGAAAATTGCAGGCAAATGGATGGAACCAGAAAAGATCTTCCCGAGTGAGGCAACCCAGACCCAGAAAGACATGCATGGTATATGAGCACTTATAAATGGATATTAGCCTAACACAAATGTCCTCTGAGAGACACCACCCAGTGGGGGATCAGGACAGATACTGGCACTTGCTGCTGGACTCTGGGTGGTGCACTGAGTGGCATGGAAGAATGGGGGGATGGAAGGACCCAGATGGTTCAGGAGCCCCACAAGGAGATCATAAAGGCTAGTGGATCTGGACTCAGGGGGACCTGCATAAACTATTGTACTAACCAAGTGCAATGCATACAGTAAACCTAGACACCCTGTTCAGATCTAGCCAATGGACAGCTCATTCTCCAAGGTTGTGGGGAGAGCAGGGACTGCCTCTGACACAAACTCTGGTGCCCCCTATTTGGTCACTTCCCCTTGATGGGGAGGCCCCATAGGCACAGAGAGGAAGGGGAAGCAGGCTATCTGGATGAGACCTGATATGCTGTAGCCATATGGTGTGGGAGGAGGTCCCTTTCTGTCAGAGGTCTGGTGGAGGGTATTAGGCCAGAAGAGGCAGTGTAGGAAAGGGAAGAAACAAGAGAGGGGATAATTTTATGGATATAATCTGAATAAATTAAAACTAAATAAATAAATTTGTTTTCTAGTTTTCTGTAAGCTGATGACGGAGATTTAAATGAATCAAATTCTAAGTCTATCCCTGGCCTGATGATGGAACACATGGATGTATGATTGGATGGTTGGGTAAGGCACTCCAAAACACAAAATGCATCCACCTATTTAGAAGACAGTTAAACATCAAGAGAAGACTTAGGTCAAGGCTAAACAACAAAGAGAAGTAAATTGTCCAGTTAGGCAGATAGATGGGGAAGATGTACAGAAGTGGCAGGAAATAAAATGAGAGAGAGGGAGTGCAGAATAGGCTCTCTGACCAGATCGATATCACCCCTTGCAGAAGATTATGAGAGGTTTTCAGGTATGGATTTCTTTCTTCTCCAAAATAAGACACCACAACTGGATCATCTTATAGAATACTCTGACCTTCTCTGACAAGTGCCTAACCACTAAGCTAGGGTTAGCTTATTTAAACTCAAATTAATATCAACATGGAAAAGAAGTGGAAGAGTAAGATATGGAGTGAGGTGACGAATATTTCTGTGTTTATAATGCCAGATCAGGGAGCTTAAGCATTTGATGAGAAATGTACCTTCAAAATCAGTCTTGGACTCAGCTTTATTTTGTGACTCTAGGCTTCACACATATTTTGCCACTCTAAGGAAAAAACTGGAAAACCTATAAACTAAAATTTATTCACCTATATTTTTTTCAGCCTACACCACAGCATTACCTTTTGATTGAAACACTTGGGTTCTACAAATTATATTTTGGCAGTTTGACTTTGAAAGTGCACAGTCAGCTTTTCATCCTAGAATCCATTCTATGTTTAGTATTTTCATTTCTGTAAGCTCAAAATTTAATCACGATTTTGCAAAATAAGTGAATCCATGATTATAGATATATTCAGTTATTCATGAGCCCACATTACCTGAATGTGTTTGCATGCAAGTCTAAAGGCAAGCAATCAGCATTCTTCTCAGCACCGGCAAGTTATTGTTCGGAAGGAGAAAGAATGATGCTTACAGTATTACCAGAGAAAGAATTGGCTAACCAGAGTAGACACTCAGATGCTACCCACTCACAGCCTGCTGTGAAGGAAGAAACATTCTGATGCTATCCAAATCACATTCCAAATTCTTAAACAAAAATCAAGCAGACCTGCATTTAGTTACCCTATAAAACGCCCTCCTGAACACCATAATTGTGAGCCCAATTCCCCTACAAATTAGAATAAACAGGGATACCGAACCAGAAACAGACAAGCTAATGACTGCATCACTTCTATTAGTCCTCTGGCCACAACTTCCAGCAAGTCAGGAAATCAGCTGACTGTGAAAACCTGGCCAGGTGACCACGCAAGAAGTCTTTAGGGATAGCTGATAACTGTCTCTCGGGAATTCTGCTGAGCTCAGCTAGTGAGAGTTTGCTTGGAATTTAAATCAAATTTTAGTATTTCCATTAGGAGATAAAGAAGCTAATGCATCATAAACCTGCCTGGTCTCTCTCCCTCCTCACCTTACTCTTACTCAGCCTGGACAAGATTTCTTTAAGGTAAGAGGAAAAAGTCACCATTTATTGCATCCGGCCAAGTCCACACAGAATGCCTTTTCCTTTCTGCATCGTGTGCTTTTGCAATTCAAAAGACCTGGAATTTCAGAATTATGTTGTCTGTTCTCTTTTCCTTTTTGTCTGCAGGAAAGGACTTCTCTGTAGTCCATACCTCGTACATGCTCTTCTACAGCTTACACTCCTAGCATACTCATTGTCATCTCCTAAACCCCTACTTAGACTCTTTTTGTTCTGTAAACTATCCCAAACGTTACATTATAATAGTGCTCAGAGCAAAAGAAAAACCTAAAGACAGTAACACTGATCACGTTCCCTTAAATATTATTCTACAATACAGATGTCTTCGTACAGAGCTATGCAGTTACTATGACACATCTTGAAAGAGTACTTTAATTAAAGAAATAGTATTGTTTCCTATACCAACTATGAAAATAAATTCAACAATAAACACATTGCCAAGAACTAGTGCTAAAATTTAAAACCTTTACAAATGTTCTCACACAAATGTGAATTCCTTATTTTGGAATCTATCTGATTTAATACACTATATGCATTAAAATGTAAACTTTAGGGATGGACAAATGGCTCAGTGGTTAAAAGTATACACTGCTCTTCCAGAGGACATATGTTTGATTCCCAGCACCCACATGATATATCACAACTATCTGTAACTCTAATCCCAGAGGCTCTGACACCTCTAATAATCTCTGCATTCACCAGACATGCACAAAGCACACAGATGATATATATACAGGCAAAAAAATCCCATATATATATATATATATATATATATATATATATATATATATATATATATATATATAATAAAACAAGTTTTAAAGATAAAACTATGAGAATTTAAAAGTCTTTACCAAAAGGATATCTTTATCTGGATGCCAACAATTATTTTTAAATATTTTATTTACAAATACTTTTTACTTGAGTAATTTATACTCAAAACTAATAAAGCATTATTTCAGAAATAAACTCAATGGGGAAGTACCCAGATGTACGATTATATTCTCCTCTGTAATCTCCATAAAAACTATTGAACAAATTTGAGATATTGGAAAGACATTAACATAAGATATCTGTCAAATTCATTGTTTCTTTTCATTTTTCCTCACTGCATTTGCTAATGAGGCAGTCACTGACTATAGCACATCGAATCCCTCTAGAACAGAGGAAAAAAAATGCCAAGTCACTAGGAAGTCAACCTGCTGAAATGCCACAGAGGGAAACAAGGATGCCCAAGAAGGCCAGAGAGATGGAAGCCACAGAGCAGACACCACTCTGACCAAAAGCAAAACTTCGAAAGCGAGAGACACACACACACAGAGCAAGCTGGAGCCTCCCCTCCTGAAGGTTGATCAGACATCTAATCCTGATTTCATCACTTTGATTTCTCCTCTGCAGAGCATTGCAGATGGACACCCACGGCTTACAACATTAAAAACAAAAAACTACTCAAGAATAACTTACGACTGAAAATAGAGTGGTAAAACAAGCCATTAAATTGCTGCTTGAAGTCATAGTAAACTATTTCCTACAATTGTTCTACATACAAATTGGTCACTTGTGACAAATACACAGCATTTCTGCCCAAGCTCTGTTACTTCTGAAAGGCTACTTAACGTTTGGAGATTGTGATTAGCCAGAATAGACTCTGAGTCAAGGCAAAATTACCTTCTGTTAGACTTGACATCAGAGCCCGTGGAGGAAGGAGACATCCTGTTCTGCAGTTGTCAGCGGTAAAAAAAAAAAAAAAAAAAAAAAAAAAAAATCACTTAAATCTCTGACTAGTTATCAGCTCGAATCTGTTATAATAATCAGGCTCTTTTGTGGAAATCAATTAAGTGCAAGATAGTTCTAATTCACCATCCATTGTCTTCATAGCAACCAAGCAAGTAGGTACCGATATTGCTCTGTCTTTAATAGAAACCAAGGCTCCGAGAAGTTATACAGGCTCCAAATATAATAACTAATAAAGACTGGAGTTAATGCATGAAATTAAGCCATAGTGGTTCTAAAATCCATGCTCAATCTACTATTAGAGTTTTTTATCTGTAACTTATGATGCATTTTAATGAACTGAAGAATGTATGTGGATCCATTGGAAGTGAAGCAGATGGAAGAAGGATGCCTGTGGCAGAACTACACGGAGACAGCCTGCAGCCTTACAGCTTAGGTCCTCTCTGTAGTCGCTAACCTCCACGCAGCAGCCCCATGGCTTTCTGTGGGAGGCAAGGGTTCTGGGGGAACTCTACTGACTGCAGCATCACCTCCCACTTACATAGCCATATCCTTATGCATGCTTTGGGCCACAAGTTCGGATGCTTACTCAACCCCACTGTTCCTTCTAAATAAATGGCTGTTTCTTTTCCTCCTGAACTGCAAACTTTAAAGTCACGAGTCTCTGTAATTTATGTGATCGTGTTCTCCATTGAATTGTAATTTCTGCACCCAAGTTCTAAAATCAAGATACTAAAGAGTAAGATTAATCAAAAGTGACGTAAAATGGTGCTAGTCAAGAAAACAAAACGGTTTTATTAAGGAAAAAAATTACATCTAAAAAGTAAACATCAGTTGCCTTTTATATACTTTATACTTATCCACTGCATATGTATTATTTAATTTGTATTAATTTCATATTGTGTTTACATATACATATAAAAAACAAAACCAAACTACCCATGTTTCTTTATGAACCAAATATAAAAAATTAAAAGAACATTATGATAGGCAGATTTGGGCCCAGGGGTCCCGCTCAAACTAAGACACCAGCCAAGGACAATACAAGTGGTAAACTTTAAACCCCTACCCAGATCTAGCCAATAGTCAGAACATTCTCCAAAGTTGAGTGGAGAGTGGGGTATGACTTTCACATGAACTCTGGTGCCTCATATTTGACCATGTCCCCTGGAGGGGGAAGACCTGGTAGCACTCAGAGGAAGGACAGCAGGTTACCAAGAAGAGACTTGATACCCTATGAGCATATACAGGGGGAGGAAATCCCCCTCAGGAACAGTCATAGGGGAGGGGAATAAGGGGAAAATGGGAGGGAGGGAAGAATGGGAGGATGCAAGGGATGGGATAACCATTGAGATGTAACAAGAATAAATTAATAAAAATTTTTTTAAAAAAAAGAACAGTTTGTGGGCTCAGATATCCTCTTGGCATGCTGGTCAAGGAAGAATGATGTTATTTTAAATTCTTCCCTCATTAGAAGAGGCACTTTGCTTCTTCAGAGTTCCTGTGCGTTCGTGTCGGGGCTGTACTGGCATTTTTACTGTGGTGTTTATAAATCGAGATGCAGTTCTACCACTGTTTCTCATACACTCATTAATTTGTTCCCAGCGGCAGTTCATTACCGACATCACAAGCAAAGCGTGCTCTCTCCCTGGGCACAAGAGGGCCCACCGGAAATTAAGCTGACAGGGCTGCCGTGCCCCTCAAAGCAACCAACCCGTCTTGTCTCCTGTAGCAGGCTGGAGGCAAGCACAGGAAAGTGGCTGGGATGAAGGATCCTGCCTCCTACTGCCTGGCATCTTCTGAGGCTTCCACTGCAATGAGCAGTAGTTTCTTAAAAAGATTGGGATCCTGCATCCTTTATCTGAAATCTCATCAGAGAGCGTGGACAGGAATCCAGCTGACTCCATGAGAATAAACAAAGTCCTGTCGGCACTCAAGATACCTTTACTTGGGGATCCAAGATGGCGGCGAGCAGTGTGGACCGCGTTTGGAGGCTCCATTGAACAATTCAGGGAATTGCACAGATTTCTGAGCCAGGAACACCAAGGTCCGAACATCACGGCAGCAGGAGTGCTCCACGGTTTGGAGGGACCAGGGTGCGGAGGACCTGCGTGCCCCTGCACATGGGAGGAGTGTGGTTTTTCTCTGATCGGAGCGGCAGCGGCAGAGGCAGCAGCACCAGCGGCACCAGCAGCGGCGGCTGAGGTTTGCAGCTCATAGCCTTCCGGTGGAGGCGATTGGTGTGGTGGCTGGGGGGAATTGCTGCGGGAGAGGGGACTCGGGGCAGGATTTGGGTCGCGTGGAGCCTTTGGACCCAGACTGGACTCGGCGGACAGTTCGGCCCCAGAGTCCCGGGTATTGGCCCGGCCCAGCAAACAATTCTGCCTGAGGCACTAACTCAGCGTGGCCATAGCGCCCCTGCTGTGGCGCAGGCTTAGTTGAGCACGCTGCTCCACACTAGGCACCACCTCAGCTCAGCGGCAGCTCCCCTGCGGTGACACAGTCTGGGCGGAGCACTTGGTTTCACCACAGGCGCTAACTCAGAACAGCTGCAGTTCTCCTGCTGTGGCGCAGGCTTGGTGACGTGCTCGGTTCCATCCTAGGCACCACCTCAGCTCAGCGGCAGCTCCCCTGCGGTGACACAGTCCGGGCGGAGCACTTGTTCCACCACTGGCGCTAACTCAGAGCAGCCGCAGTTCTCCTGCTGTGGCGCAGGCTTGGTGACGTGCTCAGTTCCATCCTAGGCACCACCTCAGCTCAGCGGCAGCTCCCCTGCGGTGACACAGTCCGGGCGGAGCACTTGTTTCCACCACTGGCGCTAACTCAGGAGCAGCCGCAGTTCTCCTGCTGTGGCACAGGGTGGACAGAGCTCTCGGTTCCACCAGCTCTAAGACTCTGGTTGGACACAGTGTGCAGTTTTGAATCCAGAATTCCTGGCTGAGATTGGTGGTCAGTTCGGGCCCTGAGTCAATAACTGACCACAGCACGCACTTTGGGCCAAAAGGCCCTAGTGGAGCTTGGTGCGTAGTCCCAGCCCAAAAAATTCTGGCTGGACCCTGTGGTGCATTTTGGGCCCAAAATCCCTAGCTGAGCTTGGCAGACGGTTCTGGACCTGAGAATCTAGCTGAGTTCTGCCCGTGGTTCGGTCCCAGTGCTCCTGGCTGGACTTGGCAGGGAAACACAGAAGGCTGTGGATACCTTGGCCTGACCCAACGCTCATTCAGAGACCCAGAACAATTGCAGGATCCACAGCAGAGGGGGACTGAGGATCCACTGGCTGTGAGAGACCAGAACAACAGGGCTAACCTCCTAAACATCCACACCAGTGAAGCTTTGAGCTCGCAGCCTAGGGAAATCGTAAGAAAACCACGTGAATCTTATCGTCAGACACCCTCATTAAACTCTGGAAGCTACCCAACAAAAACAAGACGGCAAGATTCTAAAGTACAACGAAAAAAGCATACGCAAAAAAACCCCCAAAACAACATGGCGCCTCCAGTTCCAGCTATCCCAAAGAAAACCACCCAGAGAACTCAAATACAACGGAAATACACGAAAATGACCTCCAATTCCTTAGTAATGAGGATGATAATGGAGGAGGAAACAAATAAAATTCGTAATCAAATGGGCAGGAAACGCAGACAAACAGGTGAGCGGAATAAAAGAAGCACATAGAGTGGGAACTGGAAAAATTGCAGGAAAACTGCAAACAACCAGATGAAAGAAATAAATAAAACGGTTCAAGCTCTGAAGACCTATAAAGAGGCAATGGAAGAAACTCAGGAATATACAAAAATCAGATGAAAGAAATCAAAAATCAGTTCAAGATCTGAAAATGAAAATGGATTCAATGATAAACACACAGACAGAAGAAAAACGAGAACGTGAGACCTCAGAGAAGAAGGCGAGCAACACAGAGGTGAGCTTTTCTAACAGAATCCAAGAGATTGGAAGAACGAATCTCAGGGCTAGAAGATACAATCACAGATATTGAATCAACCATTAAAGAAATGCCAAATCTGGAAAACTCCTGACACAAAACATCCAAGAAATTAAGGACACCATGAAAGAAGAAATTTGCGGATAATAGCATTGAAGAAAGAGAAGACATAAGACTCCAGGGCCCAGAAACTATTCTCAACAAAATCATAGAAGAAAATTTCCCCAATCTAAAGAAAGAGATGCCTATAAACATACAAGAGGCCTACAGAAACACCAAATAGAATTGACCAGAAAAGAAAAACTGCCCGCCACATAATAATCAAAACACAAAACTTGCAGAACAAAGAAAAAATATTAAAAGCTGCAAGGGAAAAGGGCCAAATAACATTTAATGGTAAACCTATCAGAATTACACCTGACTTCTCAGCAGAGACCATAAAAGCCAGAAAGGTCCTGGACAGAGATCCTGCAAACCCTAAGAGAACACAGATGCCAGGCCAGACTTACTTTACCCAGCAAAATTATCAATAACCATTGATGGAGAAAACAAAATATTCCATGACAAAAACAAATTCAACAGTACCTATCCACAACCCAGCTTTACAGAAGGTACTAGAAGGAAAACTCCATCCCAAAGGGTCAAGCTACAACCAAAACTACCCAGGAAATAGATAACTATCCCATGGCAAAAACACAACTACCAACACGCTCGACTGGAAAAACACATCAAAATTAAGACTCTTAACAGTCACTGGTCATTAATATCTCTCAACATCAATGCCTCAATTCTCCAATAAAAGAACACAGACTAACCGAATGGGTACATTAAACAAGGACCCCAACATTCTTCTGCATCCAAGAAAAACACATCTCACCCATAATGAAAGGCATTACCTCAGGGTAAAAGGTTGGAAAAAAATATTCCAAGCAAATGGTCACAAGAAGCAAGCAGGTGTAGCCATTTTAGTATCGAACAAAATAGACTTTCAACCAAAATTAATCAAAAGGGATGAGGAAGGACACTTCATACTCATCAAAGGTTAAAGTCAACCAAGATGACATCACAATTCTGAAACATCTATGATCCCAATACAAGGGCACCCACATATGTAAAAGATCTCCTAAAAAAGCTTTAAACCACACACATCGATCCCCACACAATAATAGTGGGAGACTTCAAACACCCCCACTCTCACTGAAGGATAAGTCATTGAAACAGAAACTAAGCCGAGAAATAACATCATTAACCAATGCCATGGGTCAAATGGATCTAACAGATATCTATAGAACCTTTCACCCAAACAAGAAAGAATACACCTTCTTCTCTGCACCCCATGGAACCTTCTCCAAAATTGATCACATCGTAGGTCACAAAGCAAGCCTCAACAGATACAAGAGGATTGAAATAATACCTTGTATCCTATCAGATCACCATGCTCTTAGGCTGCAATTCAACAACAACAGAAATAACAAAAAGCCTACACGTTTGTGGAAACTAAACAACTCTCTGCTAAATGACACCTGGGTCAGGGAAGAAATAAAGAAAGAAATCAAGGAGTTTCTGAAATTCAATGAAATGAAGAAAACAACATACCCAAATTTGTGGGATACATTGAAAGCAGTGCTAAGAGGAAAATTCATAGCACTAAGTGCTTAAAAAGAATTGGAAACATCGCACATAAGCATCTTAACAACACAACTGGAAGCCCTAGAAAAAAAAGAAGCTGAAACACCCAAGAGAGTAGACGCCTGGAAATTATCAAACTCAGGGCTGAAATTAACAAATTAGAAACTAAGAAAACAGTCCAAAGAATCAAACAAAACCAAAAGCTGGTTCTTTGAGAAAATCAACAAGATAGACAGACCATTAGCCAAACTAACTAAAAGGCAGAGAGACAGTATTGAAATGAACAAAATCAGAAATGAAAAGGGAGACATAACAACAGATACTGAAGAAATTCAAAGAATCATAAGATCCTACTTTGAAGGCATATACGCCACAAAATTTGAAAATCTAAGGGAAATGGACGATTTTTCTTGATCAAGTTCACTTGCCAAAGTTGAATGAAGAACAGATAAACAAGTTAAATAGTCCCATTTCCCCTACAGAATAGAAAGCAATCATCGATGTCTCCCAACCAAAAAAGCCCAGGGCCAGATGGTTTCAGTGCAGAATTCTACCAGACCTTTAAGGGCGAGCTAATACCGATACTCTTCAAGCTACTCCAAAAGATAGAAATGGATGGAAAATTACCAACTTCATTCTATGAGGCCATAGTCTCATTGATACCTAAACCTCACAAAGACTCAACAAAGAAAGAGAATTTCAGACCAATTTCTCTTATGAACATAGATGCAAAAATACTAAATAAATACTTGCAAAACGAATACAGGAGCACATCAAAGATATCATTCATCATGACCAAGTAGGCTTCATTCCGGCATGCAGGGATGGTTTAATATACGGAAATCCATCAATGTAATCCACCATATAAACAAACTGAAATAAAAAACCACATGATCATCTCTTTGGATGCAGAGAGAAAGCATTTGATAAAATCAACACCCATTCATGTTTAAAGTTTTTAGAGAGATCGGGGATACAAGGCACTTTCCTCAACATAATAAAGGCTATATACAGCAAGCCAATAGCCAAAATCAAAGTAAATGGTGAGATACTCAAGGAAATTCCTCTCAAATCGGGAACAAGGGCAAGGCTGCCCACTCTCTCCATATCTCTTCAATATAGTACTCGAAGTTCTAGCCAGAGCAATAAGACAACAAAAGGAGATCAAGGGTATCCAAATGGGAAAGGAGGAAGTCAAATTATCCCTCTTTGCAGATGATATGATAGTGTACATAAGTGACCCTCAAAACTCCACCAGAGAACTCCTAAAGCTGATAAACACCTTCAGCAAATTGGCTGGATACAAAATTAACTCAAAAAAGTCTGTAGCCTTCCTATACACAAATGACAAGCTTACAGAGGAAGAAATTAGGAAAACCACACCCTTCACATTAGCCACAAGCAATATAAAATATCTAGGAGTTACCCTAACTAAGCAAGTGAAGGACTTGTATGAAAAAAATTTCAAAACTCTGAAGAAAGAGATTGAAGATGACCTGAGAAGATGGCGTGATCTTCCTTGCTCATGGATCGGGAGAATTAACATAGTAAAAATGGCCCATCCTACCAAAAGCAATCTACAGATTCAATGCAATCCCTATCAAAATAACTACACAATTTTTTAAAGACATTGAAAGTTCAATTCTGAACTTCATATGGAAAAACAAAAAACCCAGAATAGCTAAAACAATCTTGTACAATAAAAGATGCTCCGGAGGAATCTCCATACCTGATCTCAAACTGTACTATAAAGCAATAGTAATTAAAACAGCATGGTACTGGCACAGCAACAGGCTGGTTGATCAGTGGAATCGAATCGAAGACCCAGATATGAATCCACACACATATGGTCACTTGATTTTTGACAAAGAAGCCAAATCCATTCAATGGAAAAAGGATAGCATCTTCAACAAATGGTGCTGGTCTAACTGGAGGTCTATGTGTAAAAAAATGAAACTGGACCCATATTTGTCACCTTGCACAAAACTCAAATCCAAGTGGATTAAAGACCTCAACATAAAACCAGAGACACTAACTCACTTAGAAGAAAAAGTGGGAAAGAGCCTGGAACATATTGGCACAGGAGACACTTCCTGAACAGAACACCAACGGCCCAGGCCTTAATGTCAACCATTAATAAATGGGACCTCATGAGGCTGAGAAGCTTCTGTAAGGCAGGAGACACTGTCAAGAGAACAAAGCGACAGCCTACAGACTGGGAAAAAATCTTCACCAACCCTACATCTGACAAAGGTCTAATATCCAAAATATATAAAGAACTCAAGAAATTAAACACCACCAAACCAAATAACCCAATTGAGAAATGGGGCTTGGAACTAAACAGAGAATTCTCAACAGAGGAGTATCAAATGGCTGAGAAACACTTAAAGAAATGCTCAACCTCCTTAATCATCAGGGAAATGCAAATCAAAACAACTCTGAGATTCCATCTTACACCCATCAGAATGGCTAAGATCAAAAATTCAAGCGACACCACATGCTGGCGAGGATGTGGGGAGAGAGGAACACTCCTTCATTGCTGGTGGGAATGCAAACTAGTACAGCCACTTTGGAAATCTATCTGTGCTATCTCAGAAAAATGGGAATAGGGCTTCCTCAAGACCCAGCTATTCCACTCCTTGGAATATACCCAGAAGATGCTCCAGCACACAACAAGAAATTTGCTCAACCATGTTCATAGCAGCCTTATTCATAATAGCCAGAACATGGAAACAGCCTAAGTGTCCCTCAGTAGAAGAGTGGATAAAGAAACTGTGGTACATATACACTATGGAATACTACTCAGCTATTAAAAACAAGAATTCCCGAAATTTGTGGATAAATGGATTGAGCTAGAAACGATCATAATGAGTGAGTTAACCCAGAAGCAGAAAGAATCAAATGGTATATACTCATTTATATCTGCATACTAGCCCAAAGGGCATGTCCCACGAAAGCCTTCACTTACCAGGAAACTGGGACAGAGGGGAAGGCATCCTATTGGGACTCTAAATGAGAGACGCATGGGAGAACAGCAAAATAAAAGGATACAGAGGGTCCTAGAAATCTACAAGTAGAACAATATGATAGGCAGATTTGGGCCCAGGGGTCCCGCTCAAACTAAGGCACCAGCCAAGGACAATACAGGAGGTAAACTTTAAACCCCTTCCCAGATCTAGCCAATGGTCAGAATATTCTCCACAGTTGAGTGGAGAGTGTGATACGACTTTCTCACGTGTTCTGGTGCCTCACATTTGACCATGTCCCCTGGAGGGGGAGACCTGGTGGCACTCAGAGGAAGGACAGCAAGTAGCCAAGAAGAGACTTGATACCCTATGAGAATATATAGGGGGACGTAATCCACCTCAGGAACAGTCATAGGGGAGGGGAATAATGGGAAAATGGGGGGGGGGGAGGAATGGGAGGATACAAGGGATGGGATAAACATTGAGATGTAACAAGAATAAATTAATAAAAAATAAATAAATAAATAAATAAATAAATAAATAAATAAAAATAAAAAGTATCCAGACATTGTAAAAAAAAAAAAAAAAAAAAAAAAAAAAAAAAAAAAAGAAATTGGAAACATCGCACATAAGCATCTTAACAACACAACTGGAAGCCCTAGAAAAAAAAGAAGCAGAAACACCCAAGAGGAGTAGACGCCTGGAAATAATCAATCTCAGGGCTGAAATTAACAAATTAGATACTAAGAAAACAGTCCAAAGAATCAACAAAACCAAAAGCTGGTTCTTTGAGAAAATCAACAAGATAGACAGACCGTTAGCCAAACTAACTAAAAGGCAGAGAGACAGTATTGAAATCAACAAAATCAGAAATGAAATGGGAGACATAACAACAGACACTGAAGAAATTCAAAGAATCATAAGATCCTACTTTGAAGGCATATACGCCACAAAATTTGAAAATCTAAGGGAAATGGACGATTTTCTTGATCAAGTTCACTTGCCAAAGTTGAATGAAGAACAGATAAACAAGTTAAATAGTCCCATTTCCCCTACAGAAATAGAAGCAATCATCGATGGTCTCCCAACCAAAAAAAGCCAGGGCCAGATGGTTTCAGTGCAGAATTCTACCAGACCTTTAAGGGCGAGCTAATACCGATACTCTTCAAGCTACTCCAAAAGATAGAAATGGATGGAAAATTACCAACTTCATTCTATGAGGCCATAGTCTCATTGATACCTAAACCTCACAAAGACTCAACAAAGAAGAGAATTTCAGACCAATTTCTCTTATGAACATAGATGCAAAAATACTAAATAAAATACTTGCAAAACGAATACAGGAGCACATCAAAGATATCATTCATCATGACCAAGTAGGCTTCATTCCAGGCATGCAGGGATGGTTTAATATACGGAAATCCATCAATGTAATCCACCATATAAACAAACTGAAAATAAAAAACCACATGATCATCTCTTTGGATGCAGAGAAAGCATTTGATAAAATTCAACACCCATTCATGTTTAAAGTTTTAGAGAGATCGGGGATACAAGGCACTTTCCTCAACATAATAAAGGCTATATACAGCAAGCCAATAGCCAAAATCAAAGTAAATGGTGAGATACTCAAGGAAATTCCTCTCAAATCGGGAACAAGGCAAGGCTGCCCACTCTCTCCATATCTCTTCAATATAGTACTCGAAGTTCTAGCCAGAGCAATAAGACAACAAAAGGAGATCAAGGGTATCCAAATGGGAAAGGAGGAAGTCAAATTATCCCTCTTTGCAGATGATATGATAGTGTACATAAGTGACCCTCAAAACTCCACCAGAGAACTCCTAAAGCTGATAAACACCTTCAGCAAATTGGCTGGATACAAAATTAACTCAAAAAAGTCTGTAGCCTTCCTATACACAAATGACAAGCTTACAGAGGAAGAAATTAGGAAAAACCACACCCTTCACATTAGCCACAAGCAATATAAAATATCTAGGAGTTACCCTAACTAAGCAAGTGAAGGACTTGTATGAAAAAAATTTCAAAACTCTGAAGAAAGAGATTGAAGATGACCTGAGAAGATGGCGTGATCTTCCTTGCTCATGGATCGGGAGAATTAACATAGTAAAAATGGCCATCCTACCAAAAGCAATCTACAGATTCAATGCAATCCCTATCAAAATAACTACACAATTTTTTAAAGACATTGAAAGTTCAATTCTGAACTTCATATGGAAAAACAAAAAACCCAGAATAGCTAAAACAATCTTGTACAATAAAAGATGCTCCGGAGGAATCTCCATACCTGATCTCAAACTGTACTATAAAGCAATAGTAATTAAAACAGCATGGTACTGGCACAGCAACAGGCTGGTTGATCAGTGGAATCGAATCGAAGACCCAGATATGAATCCACACACATATGGTCACTTGATTTTTGACAAAGAAGCCAAATCCATTCAATGGAAAAAGGATAGCATCTTCAACAAATGGTGCTGGTCTAACTGGAGGTCTATGTGTAAAAAAATGAAACTGGACCCATATTTGTCACCTTGCACAAAACTCAAATCCAAGTGGATTAAAGACCTCAACATAAAACCAGAGACACTAACTCACTTAGAAGAAAAAGTGGGAAAGAGCCTGGAACATATTGGCACAGGAGACAACTTCCTGAACAGAACACCAACGGCCCAGGCCTTAATGTCAACCATTAATAAATGGGACCTCATGAGGCTGAGAAGCTTCTGTAAGGCAGGAGACACTGTCAAGAGAACAAAGCGACAGCCTACAGACTGGGAAAAAATCTTCACCAACCCTACATCTGACAAAGGTCTAATATCCAAAATATATAAAGAACTCAAGAAATTAAACACCACCAAACCAAATAACCCAATTGAGAAATGGGGCTTGGAACTAAACAGAGAATCTCAACAGAGGAGTATCAAATGGCTGAGAAACACTTAAAGAAATGCTCAACCTCCTTAGTCATCAGGGAAATGCAAATCAAAACAACTCTGAGATTCCATCTTACACCCATCAGAATGGCTAAGATCAAAAATTCAAGCGACACCACATGCTGGCGAGGATGTGGGGAGAGAGGAACACTCCTTCATTGCTGGTGGGAATGCAAACTAGTACAGCCACTTTGGAAATCTATCTGGTGCTATCTCAGAAAAATGGGAATAGGGCTTCCTCAAGACCCAGCTATTCCACTCCTTGGAATATACCCAGAAGATGCTCCAGCACACAACAAGAAAATTTGCTCAACCATGTTCATAGCAGCCTTATTCATAATAGCCAGAACATGGAAACAGCCTAAGTGTCCCTCAGTAGAAGAGTGGATAAAGAAACTGTGGTACATATACACTATGGAATACTACTCAGCTATTAAAAACAAGGAATTCCCGAAATTTGTGGATAAATGGATTGAGCTAGAAATGATCATAATGAGTGAGTTAACCCAGAAGCAGAAAGAATCAAATGGTATATACTC